>NW_028318204.1:300000-513073 GCF_062004578.1 Staurois parvus
GCTTTTTCCCCTTTTTGGCAGAAACCTCAAAAGGGCAGACCACAGAGTCGGACTTTTCACATCCATTAGCCCTCCCAGGCCTTAACCCACACTGCCCTCTGGGTTGAGAAGTGCTGCCGTTTTAGCTGATGTCCTGACCATCTCTACCGCAACGTCTGCTAAGTAGGAGACTGCCTTATTGACAACCTCCAGGGATTCTAACACCTGTTCTGTCTGGTACCCCTGGAGACATGATCAATTACGCTATGCATCCAAGCATTATTATTCCTAGCAATGCAGGCAGATGTCAGGGCTGGGGCCATAGTAGCGGCATTGTCATTCGAAGCTCTATGCAACAGCATCTCAGACCTACGGTCCATCTGATCCCTGATGTTACTTGCATCCTCAAAAGACAGGTCAGATTTTTTAGATGCTTGCAACAATGCAGCATCTAGTTTAGGAGTCAAAGAATGTATCTTCCTCTTTCCCAAAGGGGTACCGCCTCTTCCAGGTTTTTAATTTAAAACCTCCCAGGATCCTTCCACTCTCTCAAAACAATATCTTTGAGCGTTTGATGCACCCTAGCCTGAGGTCTATCCAACCCCCTGTACATCTTATCATGGGCTGAGACCTGCATTGGTGGTTCAGGGATATCTTTTGAGACATAAATAGCACTTAGGAGCCCCTCCATAACTGCCACCGCAAAAAGGTGTCTACCCAGCATGGATTCCTTGCTAGCCTGGCTAGCACCTTCCAGATCTTCCCACTCTTCCAGGCAGCTTTGGTCAGAGACACCAGCCTCCTCTGTGACCTGAGAAGATGAGGGTCCCAGACCCCCCCATTGCTTCCCCATTCAATTCCCCTCCTGGGAAGATGAACCTTCCCTAGAGGATCGTGTATCCACCTCCCTGGATGTCAGAGCTGTCTTAAAGGATTGTAAGGTTATTATTATTATTATTATTATTATTATTATTATTATTAAACAGGATTTATATAGCGCCAACAGTTTGCTCAGCGCTTTACAATATAACAAGAGACAATACAGCAACAATACGTTCAATACAAGAGGTATTTGAGGGCCCTGCTCCTTGGAGCTTACAATCTAGGAGGGAGGGGCTAGTGGTACAAAAAGGTAGTAACTGTGGGGGGTGGACTGGTTGGAAAAGTAGAAGATTCCAGTATTAGCTAAGGGTAGGATAGGCTTCCCTGAAGAGATAGGTTTTCAGAGATCGCCTAAAAGTGAGCAGAGTAGGCGATAGTCTGATAAATTGGGGTAGAGAGTTCCAGAGGATGGGGGAAGCTCTGGAGAAGTCCTGGAGACGAGCATGGGAGGAGGAGACAAGGGAGCTAGAGAGTAGAAGGTCTTGCGAGGAGAGTATGGTTTGGGTGATATTTAGAGACAAGATCGGTGCTGTAATTTGGGGCAGAGTTATAAATGGCATTATACGTTATAGTTAGAGATGAGCGAATCGAAGTAGCCGAAGTGGAATTCGAGTCGAATATCGGAAAAATTTCGATATTCGCGCCGAATCCGAAAAATAGCCTAATTCGGACGCGCGAATCAAAATTTTTCCGAAAATGGCGGCTGACATGTGCGGCGACGGAGCGGGGATGTCTGGGAAGGCGCGCAGACAAGGCGCGCTGACCCATAATGCATTCCTCAACGACATGTGATCGCATCAGCCAATCAGCAGCCAGCCAGCTAGCACTGTGTAATGGTCGAGCTATAAATAGCGGCCATTTTGGAATTCTTCATTTGCCTGCAGTCATTGAACAGAGGCAGACCGCTCTGTATTAGGGACAGGGACAGAGTTAGGGCCACAGAAACGATACTTGGGGACAGAGAAACGATACTTAGGGACAGAGAACTATTACTCAGGGACACAGAATTGTTAATTAGGGCCACAGAATCGTTACTTAGGGACAAAGAAACGCTAGTTAGGGCCACAGAATTCATACTCAGGGACAGACAGAATTGTTACTGAGTGCCAGAGAATTGTTACTTAGGGCCACAGAAACGTTATTAGGAACACAGAATTGTTACTCAGGGACAGACAGAATTGTTACTGAGTGCCAGATAATTGTTACTTAGGGCCACAGAAACGTTATTAGGGCCACAGAATTGTTACTCAGGGACAGACAGAATTGTTACTGAGTGCCAGAGAATTGTTACTTAGGGCCACAGAAACTTTAGTTAGGGCCACAGAATTGTTACTCAGGGACAGACACAGAATTGTTACTGAGGGCCACAGAACTGTTACTTAGGGCCACAGAATTATTACTCGCACAGACACAGAATTGTTACTCGCACAGACACAGAATTGTTACTGAGGGCCACAGAACTGTTACTTAGGGCCACAGAATTGTTACTCGCACAGACACAGAATTGTTACTCGCACAGACACAGAATTGTTACTCAGGGACACAGAACTGTTACTGAGGGCCACAGAACTGTTACTTAGGGCCACAGAATTGTTGCTCGCACAGACACAGAATTCTTACTCGCACAGACACAGAATTGTTACTGAGGGCCACAGAACTGTTACTTGGGGCCACAGAAACATTAATCAGGGACACAGAATTGTTACTGAGGGCCACAGAACTGTTACTTAGGGCCACGGAATTGTTACTCGCACAGACACAGAACTGTTACTGAGGGCCACAGAACTGTTACTTAGGGCCACAGAATTGTTGCTCGCACAGACACAGAATTCTTACTCGCACAGACACAGAATTGTTACTCGCACAGACACAGAATTGTTACTCAGGGACACAGAACTGTTACTGAGGGCCACAGAACTGTTACTTAGGGCCACAGAATTGTTGCTCGCACAGACACAGAATTCTTACTCGCACAGACACAGAATTGTTACTCAGGGACACAGAACTGTTACTTAGGGCCACAGAACTGTTAGTTAGGGCCACAGAATTGTTGCTCGCACAGACACAGAATTGTTACTCGCACAGACACAGAATTGTTACTGAGGGCCACAGAACTGTTACTTGGGGCCACAGAAACGTTAATCAGGGACACAGAATTGTTACTGAGGGCCACAGAACTGTTACTTAGGGCCACAGAATTGTTACTCGCACAGACACAGAATTGTTACTCAGGGACACAGAACTGTTACTGAGGGCCACAGAACTGTTACTTAGGGCCACAGAATTGTTACTCGCACAGACACAGAATTCTTACTCGCACAGACACAGAATTGTTACTGAGGGCCACAGAACTGTTACTTGGGGCCACAGAAATGTTAATCAGGGACACAGAATTGTTACTGAGGGCCACAGAACTGTTAGGGCCACAGAATTGTTACTCGCACAGACACAGAATTGTTACTCGCACAGACACAGAATTGTTACTGAGGGCCACAGAACTGTTACTTGGGGACACAGAAACGTTAATCAGGGACACAGAATTGTTACTGAGGGCCACAGAACTGTTACTTAGGGCCACAGAATTGTTACTCGCACAGACACAGAATTGTTACACAGGGACACAGAACTGTTACTGAGGGCCACAGAACCGTTACTTAGGGCCACAGAATTGTTACTCGCACAGACACAGAATTGTTACTCAGGGACACATAATTGTTACTCAGGGACACATAATTGTTACTCAGGGACACATAATCGTTTAATTAAAGAGTATGTCAGACAACATGCAGAGGAGTGGCAGAGGAGGCAATGTTTTAGGAGCGAGCAGACGTGGCAGCAGAGGAAGGGGTCGAGGCAGCACTATTCGCAGCCAGAGGCCAGTGCTCCCGGTGTCATCCAGCGGTCGTGTCTCCACCGACAACCCTGCCGTCATCGATTGGTTGGCTCGGTCGTCTTCCTCTTCCCAGGTCACCTCTGACACCTACAGCCAACGGTCGGTGGGTACGTCAGACACAACCGTTAGTTGGCATGGCCCGGGACCAAGCCCACTGAAATCACGTGTCCTCTACCTGCCCCTGTCCTTTGGTGTTCCCTCACCAAGCGAAGTATCGCATGCTGTGGGCTCAGCCCCACTGTACAGTGAGGAAGAGCTAACAGAGGGCGGTCAGGAATGGGGGGAGACATCCGCCTTTTTAGCAGCCAGGCGAAGAAGTAGTGGCGAGGAGAGTGGCCAGGTAGCCAGTCTAGAGACAGGTCTGTCTCCTGACCCAGACGCAGCCGAGGGGGCTAGTAGTGAGGCGGAGACCCTACTTGATGATGAGGAGGTTGATCGCACTTGGCAGCCTCGTCGTCATCAGGCAATTTCTTCCGCATCATCAGGAGAAGAGGGTGGCAGCTTGGCAGTGAGCGAAACAGTCGGTGGGTTGCCCAGGAGACAGCAGCAGGGTCGCAGCAGTGTCAGTGGAAGCAGTGTCAGTGGAGCCAAACGGCCACGGAGTAGAGCACCAGCTCCACTGCAGCCTACCACCACGGCCAGTAGTGGTGCCGGTGTGCACGGAGGAAGCAGCAGTCAGCCAGTGAGGAGTATCGGGGGCAAAGTTTCCTACTCGGCGGTGTGGCAATTTTTCGTCAAGCCGCCCGAGGAAGTAAACGTAGCCGTATGTCGACTATGTGGCCAGAAAGTCAAGCGTGGCCAGGGGGCCCATGTTGGGACTACAGCGTTGCGGCAGCATATGCAGCGTCGCCATTTGGTGGCCTGGGAAAACCGTGATAAAGATACGGCGGTTCTGCCCGCCCCAGCCCCCGCTCCATCACCCGCTCCGTTACTTGCTCCGTCACCCGACGTCAATCGCCCTCCATCAGCCAGTCAAGGCTCCAACACCTCTGCTGAGGGGAGTTGTCGCTCGTTGGCATCTTCCGCTCGTTCAGATGCTCCTTCTCCTGCTACTCCTCTTCACGGATTCCGTCAGCAGTCTTTCTTGGAATCCGTTTCCAAGAGACAACAGTTTGCGAGCACGCACCCGACGGTGCAAAAGCTGAACGTCCTCCTGTCCAAGTTGCTGGTGCTGCAGTCCCTCCCTTTCCAAGTGGTGGACTCAGCACCTTTCAGAGAAATGATGGCTTGTGCCGCGCCGCGGTGGAGAGTGCCAAGCCGTCATTTCTTCGCCAAAAAGGCAGTGCCAGCCCTGCATTCACATGTAGAAGACATGGTGGGCCAGTCTTTGAGCATGTCGGTCTCTGACAAAGTGCACGGCAGCGCCGACGTGTGGAGCTGTAACTACGGTCAGGGACAGTACATGTCATTTACGGCCCACTGGGTGAACGTGGTGCCATCACAGCCGCACCAGCAACTTGGACAGGTCACGCCGCTTTTGCCTCCACGTTTGCACGTCCTTGGTCCGGCAAAGATGTCCGCCTCTACCACCTCTTCTTCCGCCGTGTCCTCAGCCGCCACCCCCGTGCCAAGTCCCATTACCCGACCGGCATATCACATGTGCAGGGCGCAACGGTGTCACGCTGTGCTGCACCTGGTATGCCTTGGCGAACGTAGTCACACAGGGGAGGAACTTCTGAGTGTAATGAACAGAGAAATCGACAGATGGCTGTCTCCGCGCAAACTGAAAATCGGAACCATGTTGACCGACAACGGAAAGAACATGGTGTCTGCTCTGCGTCAAGGAAGGTTGTGCCATGCGCCATGCATGGCTCACGTGTTCAATCTGGTTGTCAAGCGGTTCCTAAAATCCACCATCCCACTGCAAGACATCCTTAAAATGTCACGTAAACTTTGCATGCATTTCAGCCATTCCTACACCGCAAAGCACACCCTCCTTGAGCTGCAGCGGCAGAACGGAATTCCACATCATCGCCTGATCTGCGACGTTGCAACAAGGTGGAATTCAACCCTACACATGTTAGACCGCCTTTACGAGCAGCGAAAGGCCATCACCGATTTCCTGATGTTACAAGCGGATAAAGGTACTCCCCTGTGTAACTTCGATGTCAGCCATTGGCAGCTCATGCGTGACACCTGCCGCTTGCTCAGGCCCTTTGAGGAGGCCACGCTATTCGTGAGTCGGCAGGACTATGGGATGAACGACGTCATTCCTCTGTTGCACGTCCTTGAACAAATGCTGTTAACAATGGCTGGTCAGGGTGCGGTAGACGTGGCGCACAGATCTCAACGCCACATGACCCCTGTGGGGGCAGGACAGGAAGAAGAGGAGGAGGTAGAGGAGGACATTTGTGCTCAGGAATTATTGAGTGAAATGGGTGGTTTTTCCACTCAGCGGACAGGAGTGGAGGAGCAGGAGCATCTGGTAGAGGAGGAGGAGGAGGAGACAGAGGACCCAGACGCACCGTGGCAGTATGCTGTGGAGATGGAGGCAGGGAGTCCCTCGCATTCCTTGGCACAAATGGCCCATAGCATGCTCGCTTGCTTGCGTAGCGACAGCCGAATAATAACCATCAGACAGAGAGATGACTTTTGGCTGTCCACCTTGTTGGACCCTCGCTACCGTTCCAAAATGGTGGCCTTTTTCACACCTGCTGAGAGGGAGGCCAAAATAACGTATTATAAAAACCACCTATGTAGTCAGTTGGTCTCTGCCTTTGTGCGCCAACGTCCATCCTCAGACACTGTGGGCCCTGTGCGCTCGCGTTCCGCTGCCATGGCAGCAGGGGAGGGGTGGGGTGGTAGGAGCAGTGGCAGCTCCACCAGCAGCGGCTGCCTCAGTCTGCAGTCGATGATGAGTAGCTTTCTTCACCAGCGCAGTGAGGAAACTACTAACCAGCCGCAGCAGCAGCATCAGGTGGACCTGGAGCAGGACCTCAAACAACAGGCTTGGGCCTACTTGGACAGCACCCTGCCAACCGAGGTAGACAATCCCCTTGACTACTGGTCAACGAAACTTGACCTTTGGCCCCAACTAGCTGAATTTGCCCTTGAAAGGCTGTCATGCCCGGCCAGTAGCGTGGCATCGGAGCGCGTGTTTAGTGCGGCAGGAGGTATTGTAACTCCGCGGAGGACACGACTGTCCACCCAAAGTGTGGAGAGACTCACGTTTGTGAAAATGAATCAGGCGTGGATTAGTCTGGATTTCAAACCACCAGTTCCTGACACAACTGACTAAATCCGCCATGAATCATGCCTCAAACATGTGCCACTTTGAGGTCTCCTCACACACTGCTGGTGTGTTGAATTTTTTGACATAGGGTGCTGGCAGATTATGGGCCTCCCATAGCTGCTGCCAGGCCCCTAATCTGCCATGGGCCCCTATATACCGCCTCCTCATGCTGCTGCCAAGTCCAGAGTCTCTCATGGGTCCCTATACGGCCTCCCATTGCTGCTGTCTCCATCGCCACACTCTGCCATGTGCCACTTTCAGGTCTCCTCACACACTGCTGGTGTGTAGAATTTTTTGACATAGGGTGCTGGCAGATTACGGGCCTCCTATAGCTGCTGCCAGGCCCCTAATCTGCCATGGGCCCCTATACCGCCTCCTCATGCTGCTGCCAGGTCCAGAGTCTCTCATGGGTCCCTGTACGGCCTCCCATTGCTGCTGTCTCCATCGCCACACTCTGCCATGTGCCACTTTCAGATCTCCTCACACTGCTGGTGTGTTCAATTTTTTGACATAGGGTGCTGGCAGATTACGGGCCTCCCATTGCTGCTGCCAGGCCCCTAATCTGCCATGGGCCCCTATACCGCCTCCTCATGCTGCTGCCAGGTCCAGAGTCTCTCATGGGTCCCTGTACGGCCTCCCATTGCTGCTGTCTCCATCGCCACACTCTGCCATGTGCCACTTTCAGGTCTCCTCACACACTGCTGGTGTGTAGAATTTTTTGACATAGGGTGCTGGCAGATTACGGGCCTCCCATTGCTGCTGCCAGGCCCCTAATCTGCCATGGGCCCCTATACCGCCTCCTCATGCTGCTGCCAAGTCCAGAGTCTCTCATGGGTCCCTGTACAGCCTCCCATTGCTGCTGTCTCCATCGCCACACTCTGCCATGTGCCACTTTCAGGTCTCCTCACACACTGCTGGTGTGTAGAATTTTTTGACATAGGGTGCTGGCAGATTACGGGCCTCCTATAGCTGCTGCCAGGCCCCTAATCTGCCATAGGCCCGCCCCTATATACCGCCTCCTCATGCTGCTGCCAGGTCCAGAGTCTCTCATGGGTCCCTGTACGGCCTCCCATTGCTGCTGTCTCCATCGCCACACTCTGCCATGTGCCACTTTCAGGTCTCCTCACACACTGCTGGTGTGTTCCATTTTTTGTCATAGGGTGCTGGCAGATTACAGGCCTCCCATTGCTGCTGCCAGGCCTGTAATCTGCCATGGGCCCCCGTACCGCCTGGTCACGCTGCTGCTGGGTCCACAGTGTGACATGGGTCCTTGTACCGCCTCCCATTGCTCCCACTGCATGTGCCACTTTCAGGTCTCCTCACACTCCTGCTGGTTTCCATTTTGTCATAGGTTGCTGTATGGCCTCCCATTGCTGCTGCCTCCACCGCCACACTGTGGCTCCAAACACTGGTTTTGGCCCCGTGACTGGCCAAATGAGTGAAGTGTGCGGTGATTCTAAGATCGACGGCACTCATCTGCATGTCATACTGAGTGACAGTATTATTTCTCTTCCCCAGCAGACTCCAAGGGCATTTAAATTAAAGGTACAGTGTTCTGCACTAATATTAAGTCTCTCTGAAGCCTAGAAACACCCTTTTTTAAGTTAAATTCACAGCAAATTTATTCGACTCAAATCGAATATTGTCCACGAATTCGTCGAATCGAATTTTTCATTTCTTCGCTCATCTCTAGTTCTAGTTAATGTTTTGAATTTTATCCGTTGGGCAACGGGAAGCCAGTGGAGGGATTGGCAGAGTGGGGTGGCAAATACAGAACAGTTAGTAAGGTGGATGAGTCTGGCAGCAGCATTGATAGACTGAAGAGGGGATAGCCTGCGATGAGGTAGACCAATGAGGAGGGAGTTTCAATAGTCAAGGCGAGATATAACCGGGGAGTGAATAAGTTGCTTAGTGGTTTCTATGGTTAGGAACGGGCATATCTTGGAGATGTTGCGGAGGTGAAGTCTACAAGATTTGGACAGTGATTGGATTTGGGACTGAAAGGACAGATGGGAGTCTAGGATTACACCTAGTACCCTGGCATGAGGGGAGGGACTGATGATTGTGTTATTGATCTTGATGGAGAAGTCAGGGGAGGGGGCACGGGCTGGGGGGAACACCAAGAGCTCAGTTTTGGAAAGATTGAGTTTGAGGAAGTGGAGTGACATCCATGCCGATATGTCACTTAGTAGGTTAGTAATGCGAGAGGAGACTGAAGGGGTGAGGTGTGGGGTAGAAAGATAGATTTGTGTGTCATCAGCATAGAGATGGTACTTAAAGCCGTGGGAGTTTATCAAGTGACCAAGGGAGGAGGTGTAGATGGAGTAGAGAAGGGGTCCAAGGACAGAACCTTGAGGGACCCCTACAGAAAGAGGGAGTGAAGAGGAGCAGGCAGCGTTATAGGTAACGCTGAAGGAGCGCTGCGATAGGTAGGAGGAGAACCAGGAGAGAGCAGAGTCTCTGAGGTAAAGAGAGTGGAGTTTTTTGAGGAGGAGGGCCTGGTCAACCATATCAAAAGCCGCAGAGAGGTCAAGTAGTAAGAGTACGGAGTAGTGGCCATTGGTTTTAGTAGATCATTAGTGAGTTTTAGTAGGGCAGTTTCAGTGGAGTGTAGTGAGCGAAAGCCAGAATGTAAAGGGTCAAGAAGGTTGTTGTCGGTGAAGTGGGAGCTCAGGAGATTGTAGACTAAGCGTTCTAGGATTTTCAAGGTAAATGGCAGCAGGGAGATGGGTCTGAAGTTGTTCAGGTTGGTGGGGTCCAGGGAGGGCTTTTTAAGTATCGGAGTGATGTGCGCATGCTTTAGAGGGGAGGGGAAGGCAACAATAGAGAGGGAAAGATTGAAGATGTGAGTGAGGGAGCATAGGATGGAAGAAGAGAGTGACCGTAGTAGTTGTGCGGAGACAGGATCCAGGGGGCAGGTGGTGAGACGGGCTTCTGAGAAAACCTTAGTGACCTCTTCGGTAGTGGCAAGGTCAAAAGAGGAAAGTGTTGAGGGAGGTTTAGTATAAGGTATGCTAAGTGGGATGGATGTCTGTGCAGTGGCGATGCCTCTAAGAATTGCGTCAATCTTGTTTTTGTAATGATTTGCAATCTCGTGAGCAGTGAGTGAGGTACTGGGTGGGGGTGGAGGTGGAGAAAGTAGAGAGTTAAAAGTAGAGAAGAGACGACGAGGACTGGATGGTAAGGTAGCTAACATCTCCATTTGCACCTACAAAAAAATCCTTCATATCGGCAGAGGTTTCTTTCCCTGACAACTTGTGGATACATTTATAACAAAAAGGGTCTGGCATGGTCTTGCGGTACTTTATCATTTTTTGCAATAACCACACTGTTTGGAGTAGGGGGGGGGGGGGTTTAGACTTAGGTGTCTTGTGGGCGCTCTTTTCCTCCACCAGCCGAGTCAGACTTGGCACCCATGGTCTTCTCATTGACTGCAGCCACTGCCACTCCTCAGCAGGGCCCCTTGGGACTGCTACCCCTTCACTGGGCTCCTGGGTAAGCACTCCCAGTGGCAACTCCTCTAGGCTCCTGACTGGTCTCATGGGAAACAAAACATGGTGCCACCACCTTTAAGGTGGAAGTCCCGCCCTCACGGGAATACAGCTGAGAACAAGACTTGGCTTGCAGCCTCGCTCCCACTTCCGGTCCTGCAGAGAGCTGACGGCGAACTCCATTGCGGCCACCCCGCCCCCCTACGGGCAGTCTCACGGCCCAGTCCTTTCCTGGAACACCAGGCACACTTCCCCTGTGCTTGGGAAGCTCCTACAGACTGGGACCCCTGGAGTGGGTGAGTGAACCCGGCTACACAGCATGGCCTCCCCGGCTCAGCTGCTTAACCCCCCAGGGGGGACCTTTCAGCCCCAGGCCTTAGGTCTCCAGATAAAAAACAAACGTTTCGCTGCCAGGAAAACACAATCAAAAACTGAAGGGTGGAGAGAAGGGCGGGGAATTTAAATTCTGTCATTTGATTGTGTTTCCTGTCAGGTGGAGCCAGTCATCTCTCAGGTGTGCCGTCCTGAAAGAGGATTAGAGAAATATCACTTTTAGGTGACTTGACCTATCTTTAGCCTGTCTGTATATCTTCCATGTCAGTTCAAACAACTCATCAAAAGTGCATATCAAATGACTAATGTAATACTTTGATGATATGCACAGCAAAGTCATTAAATAATATAAAGTTTTGGTTAGATGCTGAAAGTCTGAATGCTTAGACTGGTCTGATTTTTGCTTTTGCCCCCTTTCATACTGCAGTCTTAATCCTCCAGCTATAGAATATGAAATTCATATCTTCCTGCTGTTTTCTCTTCAAAGTATATACAGTACATGAATAGTCTAACAAGTAAGGCCTCCAATGCTATGACTTCAGCCAGCATGTGGATCTGTGAAACCAGGCACAGAAATATCCTATTGCCATTCTGAAGAGGTGTAAGACACCAGTGTGTCAATCAAATTGTGAGCATATTTGGAAATTGGGATATCTCTTTGTTGCAGTGACCTATTAACTTTGGACGCGGAGACATACCCGATTCTCTGCTGCTCCAGAGTGTCTACTTTTTCAGCTCTTCTGATAACGTCTACGATTGATTCTATTTCAGTTGGGTTCAAACATTGATGCTTTCTCTGCTTGTCCGTCCGGTAAGTGTGAACTGACCAACCGGTGTGCAACCTGCAAGTAAAATAAATGTAATAAGGATAGACTTCATGCTTTTACTATTTACTGTCAATGTGCTAGTAGCAGATCATTACACTATTTAAGGTGACCCAGTCACATTTTTAAAAAGTCTCAGTCGAACATGTGCCTGTAAAAAAGAAATTGAATGAAACCTTTCCTGCACCGCAGAATGCCACTCCATTGATGAGAAATGCTCTCTAGAAGTTCATTTAGAAACTGTCAGTTTTGCCTTATAACACTGAATTGATTAGAGGAGTGGGCAAAAGAAAGGTGAATATATGCAGCTGGGGATATCAGAAGTTAAAGTAGTATTAAACTCTGCCCTTCTTCACAAAATTTTCCCACATACAGTGGGGATCGAAAGTTTGGGCACCCCAGATAAAAATTTGTATTAATGTGCATAAAGAAGCCAAGGAAAGATGGAAAAATCTCCAAAAGGCATCAAATTACAGATTAGACATTCTTATAATATGTCAACAAAAGTTAGATTTTATTTCCATCATTTACACTTTCAAAATAACAGAAAACAAAAAAATGGCGTCTGCAAAAGTTTGGGCACCCTGCAGAATTTATAGCATGCACTGCCCCCTTTGCAAAGCTGAGACCTGCCAGTGTCATGGATTGTTCTCAATGATCGTCTGGGAAGACCAGATGATGTCAATCTCAAAGGTTTTAAATGCCCAGACTCATCTGACCTTGCCCCAACAATCAGCACCATGGGTTCTTCTAAGCAGTTGTCTAGAAAACTGAAACTGAAAATAGTTGACGCTCACAAAGCTGGAGAAGGCTATAAGAAGATAGCAAAGCGTTTTCAGATGTCAATATCCTCTGTTCGGAATGTAATTAAGAAATGGCAGTCATCAGGAACAGTGGAAGTTAAAGCAAGATCTGGAAGACCAAGAAAAATATCAGACAGAACAGCTTGCAGGATTGTGAGAAAAACAATTCAAAACCCACGTTTGACTGCACGATCCCTCCAGAAAGATCTGGCAGACACTGGAGTTGTGGTACACTATTCCACTATAAAGAGATACTTGTACAAATATGGTCTTCATGGAAGAGTCATCAGAAGAAAACCTCTTCTACGTCCTCACCACAAAAATCATGGTTTTGCAAAATCACTTTGCAAATGAACATATAGACAAGCCTGATGCATTTTGGAAACAAGTTCTGTGGACCGATGAGGTTAAAATTGAACTTTTTGGCCGGAATGAGCAAAGGTACGTTTGGAGAAGAAGGGGCACAGAATTTAATGAAAAGAACCTCTGTCCAACTGTTAAGCATGGGGTTGGATCAATCATGCTTTGGGGTTGTGTTGCAGCCAGTGGCACAGGGAACATCTCACGAGTAGAAGGAAAAATGGATTCAATAAAGTTTCAGCAAATTTTGGATGGTAACTTGATGCCATCTGTGAAAAAGCTGAAGTTAAACAGAGGATGGCTTCTACAAATGGATAATGATCCTAAACACACCTCGAAATCCACGGGGGATTACATCAAGAGGCGTAAACTGAAGGTTTTGCCATGGCCTTCACAATCTCCTGACCTCAACATCATTGAAAATCTATGGATAGACCTTAAAAGAGCAGTGCGTGACAGACAGCCCAGAATTCTCAAAGAACTGGAAGACTTTTGTAAGGAAGAATGGGCAAAGATACCTCAAACAAGAATTGAAAGACTCTTGGCTGGCTACAAAAAGCATTTACAAGCTGTGATACTTGCCAAAGGGGGCAGTACAAGATATTAACTCTGCAGGGTGCCCAAACTTTTGCAGACGCCATTTTTTTGTTTTCTGTTATTTTGAAAGTGTAAATGATGGAAATAAAATCTAACTTTTGTTGACATATTATAAGAATGTCTAATCTGTAATTTGATGCCTTTTGGAGATTTTTCCATCTTTCCTTGGCTTCTTTATGCACATTAATACAAATTTTTAGCTGGGGTGCCCAAACTTTTGATCCCCACTGTACCTCAGACCTTTGCTGGAGGTGTGGAGATGCCAAGGAGATATCCTGCACATCTTCTGGAGCTGTAATGACCTTGGTGCTTTTTGGTCTAAAGTGCAAATTTTTTTTAAAAAAAGTGGTTCTACTGGCATCATTTTATATATTCTAATATAAAAACATAGAAACTATTTGAGGATTTTTGCTCTTCTAAGCTTTCGGGTCTCAATGTGGGAGCCCCCCCCCCCCCTCTGTTCTCCCTTTTCATCTGAGCTTCAGACAGGTATAAAAACAAACTCCAAATAATGCATGTATGCATTAAAATATATCTTTAGGAAAGGCTGATGGTTGGGGAGATTCACCACACTTTTTCTACCAGTGACCAAAGTTACCAAAACGAAGTAAGGGAAAATCCAAAATGTTACAGCTGTCCCCAGAACAAGAGGTGGAAGGAAATCTAATGGGGAAACGTGTTCCACAGACAACTGTCAGAGGATATTCTATTAACTTTCTATTGTGACTGTGGGAGAGGAGGTGGAGTTAAATGTATGGTACACAGGCAGCACAAAATTAATAAATAGAGGTTTTAACCCTTCCCTACTTAAAAAAAAAAACAAATGTATAATGACTGGATCCTGCAGCTGACATACAGTTGATGGAGCAGCTTGAGGGAACAAATGGAAAAACGCTTCACATTTTGGATTCCATGGTTCATTTACAGAGACTCCCCGACTGTGGGAAGTGACACTTAAGATGGATTCAAGGGCGACAGGTTATGGGAGCTGACCACTTTTTCCTCCCTTTCTCTTCCTCCTCCTCTCCCCCAGCCACTTTTTTTTCTCTACCCATCTTCTTTTTTGGTTTGCATTTCCCTCTGCCCCCCAGAAAGAGTTTGTTGCTGAGATATATATATCCACATACACACACACACTGCCTTTTATTGTTGTTGATACAAATTTTAAACAATGTGAATTCATAGGTGCCTTTGGTACCCTATGCGTGCTTTGAAAAGTAAACGTGTGCTCTGTACTCTATTGTGACAGTGTTCAAAATAAATAATTTTTTTTTTTTTTAAATGCATGCATACATTTTAAAATAAATGTATTTTTAAAAGTAACTAATGTAAATACCTACATGTGACTTCTCTTCTTATCACCCCCTTTATGGCATTACTCCGACTGGGAATAGGAGAAGTAACACTAGGGCCAATCAGGTGTGCTGTATGCACTTGTGCCAAGGAACAGGATGATAGCAGGAGGAAGCAGAGGGGTAAGCGTATCCATGTGCTGCATTTCCTTAAGGCCCCATGCACATTGAGTATTTAGCCCCAATGCATGGGGCTTCAGCACATAGCTTTGGGTGGAGGGCACAGGGGTCACATGCAGCCCTGCTGCCTGCTTCATGTCAAACGCTGCTGAGGCTGGTTGGGGCTGGACAGTGCACCTAGTGTGCGAACATTTAGGGAAGTATGCTCCTAGGGATGAATACCCAGAATCAGGGGTGCTGTTAGAAATCACGGGGCCCCATACAGCCAACCTGAAAGGGCCCTCCAATAAAACATAGTTTTCTATGCTTCAGTTATGAATGAACACCATAAGTGATCGGTACCAATCACTCATTGCGCTCATTCAGGAAAGGAAGGGGCTTCCCCCACTCTCCATCCTGAAGGATTCCATTGTGTTCTTGCAGCTGCCGGTGTAAAGGAGAGGAGGGAAGCCAGCAGCACTGTGGGGGTGGGGGCATGGGATATGGGGATTGGTTCCAGTAAATGCCATTCCCCCGCATTGTGCCAATCACCCTCCCTGCTCACATCCGATTTACCCAGCTGCCTGGACCCCATACAGGAGGACTGGTGGTACCCCCTTATCCACAGCCCTGTCCAGAATGCAAGATGACACATGTGTCCTCCACCCAAAGCTAAATGCTGAATCCCCATGCACCAGGGCTAAACACCCGGTGTGCATGGAGCCCTACTACCCAATCACAGGCTGGGGCAGGAAGGTCATCAAGCTGTACTGCTTACCTGTAATAACCTTACCTATGGAAAATTAGGTCACCAGTCTAGTTGCGCTGTCTGTAGGGCTGTGTAAATCTCAGGACCAAATCATCAGAAATACACATCGTTTGACAGGTAAATCGGCTTTCTATTTGTGTTTTATTTATGCATTTAGCCATTTGTCTGGAGTTCAATTTAAATTATATACATCATTCCCTTTTTAAGCCCTGCTACCGTTGCTATTCTTTTAGAATATACAGTATTGCCATCTGTCTCAAGGTAATTCTTCAGGTTTATATACAGTATGCTGCTTTAATTACATACATTGAGTTCAGGTTTAATGGTAAAATACATTTCCTTTAAGCTTAGTTACCATTGTTATTCTTTTACATTTTACATTGCTACCTGCCTCAAGTTACTTGTCCTTCAAGTTTTACCATTTTACATGCTTTGAGTTCCTTAAATTGTATTATGCAAACATTTACAAAAGCTCAGTATTTGATGTGTCATACAAGAGGACTTCTTCAAAACCAAGATATGTAACAAGGTTAAAAGAAAAAAAAAATCTACTGCTTATCACTAACTACCAACAAAAAAAAGGCTTTTTATGATTTGAAGATAACTGTAGAAAAAGTGGTGCTGTTTAATGAAATCTGAATGCTCAATGACCTGCAGCCTCAACTGTTGCTACAGTGTGTCATGAACAAAAGATAAACAAATAAGATCACTGACACCACTGATAGAAAGAGGTTTACACTCTCTCTATTGGATGTTTTACTGTGTTGAGACTCACCTTTCCTATTTTTCCCAGTAACCTCTGTAACCAGAACTGATTGTAAAGAAAAATCCAAAATTTTAGGTTACCACTGTAATAAAATTAAAAGGAGAAAACTTCAAATGCAAACACTTACCCTGGTGACAACTGTCTCAGCGAGGATTTTCCTCACATTGGAAACATTTCCTCTTACTTCTTTTATACATTAAATAAAGGTTAATCTCCTCAATGGGCCACAGGTGGCTAAAAGAACTCAGATGGATTTAATTCTACCCTCCTCTATCCAAAACTTATAAAAAAAAAAAATACTTTGAACACGGTTTAAAAAAAAAAATTATTATAGATATCGCAGCAATTACAACAATTGCAGATAAAATATTTTTATTTTTTAAACAAAAAATTGTTTTTTTCCCCCCAATATTGTGAATTTTAAATGCAACACTAAATAAAAAATTAACAAAACTAAATAAAAATTTAAAAAACTGAAAACCTGTACCTAGATATGGACAGATATGGACAGAGAACCAAATCTAGATACGTAGATAGATAGTGAATAGTGCATAGATATGGACAGACATAAAGAATCTGAAAAACAGCCCTAAGAAGCCAATACACACCCTTTTCTTATCCTGGAAAAATGTGTGTTTTTCTTTTTATTATCCCTTTATTATGGGACTTTAACATGTAAGTCAAGAACATACAAAGTAACAATAATAATATATCTGAATCATGCTACAAAAAATGCTTAAAACACTGATCAGAAGGTCAGTTCTTGACAGCAGTGGCTGGTTGTTGAATTTACACACCTAGTAAAACCAATTGGGGAAGGAATTGCAGCAAGAGATGGTGTGTGGAGAGGCCATCCTACATATGCCTTGTGTACTTTGATTTTTTTTGGAGAACATAGCATGCCTAAGGTACAAGATTGGTTAACTTGGAGAATATTCGATCCACAGCCTCATTTGGCTTGGTATATAACTTGTTTACTGACTATATTATGAACTTCAGATGCAGAAGCAAGCTAAATACCCTAAACTTTTTAAACACAGTGTCCCCAGTACTACTTAAAAGGTCCATTGCTGCGTTCACCCCAGCTCACATTTCTGGCATCCCCTCCTCCCAAATCAGTCCACAAAGCATTGTAGGAAACTGAACACCGCTGTTCCATTAGGCATAAAAATAAACGCCATTGTTCCACCACCATAGAGGACACGGGTGGAATGTCTTCAACGGTGTTGGAACAAAGAAGTAGTGTGCAGCTTCCAACTATGCTACATGGAATTCTTTTTTGTTGTTCTGACTCACATTTGAGTTGGTTTGACCTGCTTTTGACTTTGCAGGTGCTTATGATTAGTACCGTATATAAAGTTGTCTTATGTTGTTTTTGAGATTCAGGCTGCTTTTGTATTCAGGGTAATTTGTGTGAGGGGGAATAGACAATAAGACACAAAGATAGGCCTGTGTACAGGAGTATGTTTTTTCTAGAAGCTGCATAGAAATAGAGACAGTTTAGCAGCAAGTAAATCGAACCGATCTCAAATGCAAGCTCAATGCAAATAAAATCATGATGTATAAAAAAAACACAAGAACTTGGGTATAAATTTCTTTCAAGATGGTACAGAACCCCACTTAAACTAGCATGTTATGACCCAGGAGCATTCACCAAATTTCTGGAGAGGGTGTACCCAACCCGGAACCTTTATACACTTATGGTGGCATTGCCCAAAATAACAAATACTGGGAAGATATTCTAACTTGGATAAATAGAATCTCACCCTTCCCAGTTAATAAAGAGCCTCTTCAAATGTTATTTCTTAACACGGCAATGTCAGTTACAAGATACAAGAACACTGTACTACCCTTCCTATTAAATGCATCCAAAATCTCATACCTCGTCACTGGAGGAGTGTGAGAAGCCCTACACTGCTGTAGTGGAGGTTGGAGGTAGACAGGATTAGGGAGGCAGAATGTTGGGTTCATAAATGTAAGGGAAGTTATGAAAAATTCTGCACAATGTGGGCTACATGGATTCATTACTCCCCACAGATGTAAATTTAGGAATAGGATGTGTAGGATTATTGAATGTTATTTATGTACGCATATGCTTTACTATTGGCTTGCTTTTGGGGGCTGAAATATGTATTCCTGTATATTTCCATATTTGCCATTTAAAGTACACAGTGTTGTAATATTTGTAATTTATAGTATTTACTGTATTCCCCTCCCTCCCCCCCCAAACTCAAATTTGTATTGGAAAATGAATAAGAGAAGTTATTATACAAAAAAAAAAAAAGCATGTTGCATTTGCTTACCTACACAAGCCCTAACACATGACCTCAGCTTACCTAGCTTACTGAGAACTCTTATATAAACAGAGAAATAGTTGGCTTCAGTAATGTCTTGGTAAATAGAACATTTTGCAATGTGAAAACATATTAATGTAAATTGCTTAACTGGAAAAATTGTTTGATTTGGTTCTTTGACTTAAGTTTTTTTCCCCATAAATTGTTTATTAAGAACACATGCTAACAATTACAGGCCAGGATTATAGATAAGTAAAATCACAACAGCAAGAAAAGGAATACAGAAAGGAAAAACAAAACATGAATAATTAGGTTACAGCATAAAACCAGCAAGTAAGACCCATAATTTTTCAGTGGAGAAGCATTCAAGTCTTACTGTGCAACAAAAATGCGCAAATCTCAAAAGTAGGTCTATCATACCACTGGTGTCGGTAGAAAACACAGCCAATTATGTTGCTCACTTACAATGGGGATCGAAAGTTTGGGCACCCCAGCTAAAAAGTTGTATTAATGTGCATAAAGAAGCCAAGGAAAGATGGAAAAATCTCCAAAAGGCATCAAATTACAGATTAGATATTCTTATGTCAACAAAAGTTAGATTTTATTTCCATCATTTACACTTTCAAAATAACAGAAAACATGGCGTCTGCAAAAGTTTGGGCACCCTGCAGAGTTAATATCTTGTACCGCCCCCTTTGGCAACTATCACAGCTTGTAAACGCCAGCCAAGAGTCTTTCAATTCTTGTTTGAGGTATCTTTGCCCATTCTTCCTTACAAAAGTCTTCTAGTTCTTTGAGATTTCTGGGCTGTCTGTCACGCACTGCTCTTTTAAGGTCTATCCATAGATTTTCAATTATGTTGAGGTCAGGAGAGGTGAAGGCCATGGCAAAACCTTCAGTTTACGCCTCGTGATGTAATCCCCCGTGGATTTCGAGGTGTGTTTAGGATCATTATCCATTTGTAGAAGCCATCCTCTCTTTAACTTCAGCTTTTTCACAGATGGCATCAAGTTACCATCCAAAATTTGCTGAAATTTTATTGAATCCATTTTTCCTTCTACTCGTGAGATGTTCCCTGTGCCACTGGCTGCAACACAACTCCAAAGCATGATTGATCCAACCCCATGCTTAACAGTTGGACAGAGGTTCTTTTCATTAAATTCTGTGCCCCTTCTTCTCCAAACGTACCTTTGCTCATTCCGGCCAAAAAGTTCAATTTTAACCTCATCGGTCCACAGAACTTGTTTCCAAAATGCATCAGGCTTGTCTATATGTTCATTTGCAAAGTTCAAACGATGATTTTTGTGGTGAGGATGTAGAAGAGGTTTTCTTCTGATGACTCTTCCATGAAGACCATATTTGTACAAGTATCTCTTTATAGTGGAATAGTGTACCACAACTCCAGTGTCTGCCAGATCTTTCTGGAGGGATCGTGCAGTCAAACGTGGGTTTTGAATTGTTTTTCTCACAATCCTGCGAGCTGTTCTGTCTGATATTTTTCTTGGTCTTCCAGATCTTGCTTTAACTTCCACTGTTCCTGATGACTGCCATTTCTTAATTACATTCTGAACAGAGGATATTGACATCTGAAAACGCTTTGCTGGCTACAAAAAGTGTTTACAAGCTGTGATACTTGCCAAAGGGGGCAGTACAAGATATGAACTCTGCAGGGTGCCCAAACTTTTGCAGACGCCTTTTTTTGTTTTCTGTTATTTTGAAAGTGTAAATGATGGAAATAAAATCTAACTTTTGTTGACATATTATAAGAATGTCTAATCTGTAATTTGATGCCTTTGGAGATTTTTCCATCTTTCCTTGGCTTCTTTATGCACATTAATACAAATTTTTAGCTGGGGTGCCCAAACTTTCGATCCCCACTGTATTAGCTCAATTCGCTGGACCTACAAATTCAAAGGAGCTTCAGAGAACGAAAAACGAGAAGAAAAAAAAATGCACACATGTAACTGGGGGTGGGGGTGGGGCAGGAGAAAAGGAAAAGGAAAGAAGAGAGTGTGCACCAGCCAATTTCCTAAATTTTGTTAACTCGCAAGAACCATTCTCTAATTGTTGGGATAATCTGTGAGTGCCAGTGGGTTGGTATACACATTCTAGCCTCATTTACCATGTGCATAGCAAGGGATTTGAAGTATAACCTCCTTGGGAGAGTAGAATGGTGCAATAGATATTGAGACGCGGTTTTGACTTAAGTTTTACCAGAACAGAGCACAGTGACAGATCTTGCACTTAAATTGAAAATTGATGTCCTTGTGCATGTATAGTATATTTTCAAATCTTCACTGAACCCTTACTCAGAAGGTCAGTATAACCAAAACTGCACTACTGAAGTCACAGGAAAAATTTAAAGCCCAGCTGAACCTTCAATTTAAGGCAGCTAAATACATTCTAGGTACACCAAACCAAAAGGGTCTTCGATGTCTTACAGTTCCTTTTCCTTCAAAAGCAGCCACAGTTGAAGTAAAAAAGCCTGTCCATCATCCACCTTAGCCTTTAGGAAGTCAGACCTCGAGCTCTACAATCAGCTAAACTCATGCTCACTATGAATGGTAAGCTCTAGCTCTGACTCAGCAAGTGTTTTGTGAGTTATGGACCGTAGATTGTACACCCCTTGAGGGTTAGGGACTGATGTGAATTTACAATATATATATGTAAAGCGCTGTGTAAATTGACAGCACTATATAAGTACCTGAAATAAATAAAATAAATGTTTTGTCCTTGCTACACATTTTCCTGTATGAAACTCGACATGCAGCTAAACCCTCCTATTCTGCAGTAAGCCAGACAGAATGTAATCTTGAAGCAAAACAGATAAGAAGTACATACAATCAATTTAAGAAACATTCAAACACAATGAAACGACTTGCAGTAGATGGCAACAAGTCCATGCTCACCAGCAGTGCTGCCTGTAGGGGATGTAGGTTTAGTCCACAACATGTGGTCCAATGGCTGGTACCTTCTCTCTCAGTTTCTAACATGTATCCTGAGCTCCAAGGATGCATCTATTTCTCTCAGAATGATTTTATTAACTCTTCGCTCTTAACTAAACAGTCTCTAGTTTAAGTAAAATAGTAAATTTTTTGCGGGTACTGGACTTTCCTGCTGGAGGCAGGTCAGCAAGAGATTCCTGCTTCCCACAGAGAGCATGGCCCCTACTCTGTAGCATGCTGCAGGACACATGCTTTCTACTTAAGATGTTATTTTCTAAAGAAAACAGACTGTAAGGGTGCTCCTCGAGTGTATTTAACCACTTTCCAGCCGCCCGATAGCAGAAGTACTGCTACAGGGCAGTAGGGCTGTGCAGGGCAGTAGGGCTATGCAAGTCATGTAAATATATATGCCTTTGCATTTCCGGGTAGGAGGCGCACACGCCGCTATTGGCTGCTGGACATATCAATCACCGGGTCCCAGCTGGCAATCCTTGGCCAGGGCTCAGTGATTGTCCGCAGAGCAGACAAGGGAAAAGACCTGTGTGTAAACAACACAGGTCTCACTCCTGTCAGCAAGTACATGCTGCTTTGTATTTCTCTGCACAGCAAAGCAGCATGTCTCCATAGTAAAAAACTCCAAGCACACAGTTAACCCTTTGATCATCCCAGATGTTAACCCCTTCCTGCCCAGTGTCATTTGTACAGTTCCAGTGCTGTTTATTAGCACTGATCACTGTATTAGTGTTACTGGGGATGTCAGTGGCAGTTAGTCAGTTCCCACCCAGTGTCAGAATGCCCGCCGCAGTCCCGCTATAAGTCGCTGATTGCTGCCATTACTAATATAAAAAAAATAAAAACAAAAATTCCAGTATATATACCATTTGTAGGTGCTATAACTTTCACATAAACCAATTATTATACACTTATTGGGATTTTTTTTTAGCAGACATGTAGCAGAATACATTTTGGCCTAAATTTATGAAGAAATTTGATTTTTAAATTTTTTACTGGATATGTTTTATAGCAAAAAGTCAGAAATATTGTTTCTCAAAATTGTCTGTCTTTTCATGTTTATATCGCAAAAAAATAAAAAATGCAGAAATGATCAAATACCACCAAAAAGAAATCTCTATTTGTGGGGAAAAAGAACATAAATTTAATTTATGTACAGCGTTGAATGCGGAAATGTCAGTTAAAGTAACGCAGTGCCGTATTGCAAAAAATGGCCTGGTCAGTAAGGGGTGTAAATCCTCTGGAGGGTAAGTGGTAAAAGCTTAATCAGGCTTTAAATGGGGTTTCCTTTATATCTTACACTAACACCTTTGTGTATTCCTACAGCCACTTGAGGCACACATTTTTATTCTTCCTGGTCCCAAGATATGTTACAATGCTTGTAGTTGCGACCTTGAATGAAATGGATCATGTGATCTCTCATGCGGATTTCTACCTGTTGCATGACACTGCCAATAGCAGAAATCAAGAATACGACTGCACAAAACTCATTGCAAACAACAGAAAGTATATCTGCTGTTCTCAACATAGATGCAATGTGAAACCTAAATGTGTGAGTGCTTTATGAAGGAAACAAGTCATATAATTTACAGTAATTTCTCAGTAAATAGATTAACAATAATATTGTTCATTCACACAATCTGGATGTTGTCCAGGCAATAATCACTGAACATTGTACTATGTAACAGAAAATCTTTTGATCCCTGGCCAAACAGCAAAACAATCAATTGAAATACATACTGTATACATGCCAAGTAATGCATATACTCTTGCAAGACACTTACCCCTGCTGTACCATATCCCCCCTCTCTATACTATGGCTGTAAACACAAGAAGGGAAAGGAGACTTCAATTCTGCCGCTCTTTATATTCTCTTTGAATAACGAATGACCATCACCTTACTTCTCATGCCTACCCTCAACTCTCCCTGTCAACGTTCATCTCTTCTCCTGCAGCCATCAGCTTATAGAACGGGGAATTCTGCTGTAAGTCTAAATTCAACTTTCAGCTCAAGAGTGTGGCAGCTTTCAGGTAACTTAAAAAAAAATAAAAATTGAATAAGGGTGTATTATATTTTTAGTGGTGCACTGAAATAAAACTTCTGGTGCCGAAACCAAAAAATTCAAAATGCACTTGGCCAAAAAGCGCAGTTTTTAAAAATAATATATTTTTTGGAAAAAGATACACTTAGATTAAACAAAAAAAAAAAAAAAAAACAATATACACCCCAATTTTTTTGTAAAATATGAAAGAGGATGTTACGGCGAGTAAGTAGATACCTAACATGTCACACTTTATAATTGTGCGCGCTCCTGGAATGGTGTGAAACTGTGGTACTTAAAAATTTCCATGAGTGAGGTTTTAAACATTTCTACAGGTTAGCATGGTAAAGTTACAGAGGAGGTCTGGTGCGAGAATTATTGCTCTTGCTCTGATGTTAATGGTGATACCTCAAGTGTGTGGTTTGAACACCATTTACATATGTGGGCATAGCCTACGTATGCATTCCTCACTACGTGCGAGCACAGGGGGACTTTTTTTTATTATTGTTTTTTTTTTTGCACTGTCCCTTTAAAAAAAATTTTAAATCACTTTTATTCTTAATCACAATAAATGCATGCATCCCATGTGATAGAAATAATTATTGACAGGTCCTCTTTATGGAGAGATATGAGGTCAATAGGACCCCACATCTCTCCTCTGCAATGTAAAGCATTGGATAAAGAAAAAGCAGTGATCTAGTGCTTAAAAAAAAAATAAAAAATGGCCGGAGCTCGAAGTGACATCGCTCCGGTCCTCCAAGGGCAGAGAGATGAGTGGAGGCCATCTTTCCTTCACTCATCTCTATGCCCAGCACCGGGATCATTCAATGGTTTCTCAGGCTGAGAACTACCGAGCGGCGGCCAGTGGCAGCAGCGGCAGGCAACGGTTAGGGGAGGGTTTATTTGGCACCTGTATCGGTTCTTTTTTTCATTTCGGCCAACGGCCGAAAATGGGTATTTTTGGCAGAAACGTTTTGGTCACCGAAATTTCGGTGCATCCCTAATATTTTTTTTGCATGAAGCTGTTATTTTGTTCTACCAACTCAAGGTAATTTATCTGCATTCTGGAGCTTTGATAATTTGGAGTAGCACATCATTACCTATTATATGTGAGCATATACGGTTATACTGTTAACATGACAAATGAGGCTAAAGTGCTGTGGTTTTTATGCCCAGTAAATGTATGTGAATTAATGTATCAAAAATAAAGACATCCCTTACAGACCACTAAACTAGAACCAACAACACAGCCTAGACACCAATTTCCTTGTGCCCAGGATACATATAGGAAGGACACTGAAAAAACTAGTGTGTGACATCCATAGGAGGGAACATTTTTGCTTTCTGTAGACTTACTTTGCTCGAAGAGCTAGCTGTCTGTCATTAGGGCACACCCATTGATCAGTTCCATTGCCAAAAATGGTATCTGTCATGATGATCTGCAAGTGCAAACAAAAAAGATATGCATTAACAAAAAATAAATGAAACCTCTTTAAAACACATCTAGGAAAAAAAAAGGTCAGGGCGGGCTTCATATCTCTCTAGCTTGTTAGAATACTTTACGTCATTTGATGGCAACTTGTTCAATTTACTTCTATTTAGCATCTACTGCAAACATTATTAAACAATTGCTTAGAAAGACCAATATTTAACATCTTGTTGAAAATATATTGCTGCACTTGTACATAGTGCAAATAACTACAGAATATACAACGAATGATCAGCAATCAGAATGTATAACTACATTGAAATTTGCATGTTCTTCATGTGTCTGAAAATATTTTGACTGGGAGTTCTAGTTTCCTATGATAAACGTATTGGTTAACTAGCATCTGACTAAATTTCCTACTCTACCAATACAATAAAAACAGTTTCCTGATGCCCCATTGACACAGGAAGGGCTCAAAAGCAGAACTCCATCAAAGTTTTTTTTTAATTTTATAAAGAATGAAAAAGGGAATAGAAACACAGTGCCTAGGTTTCTTTTGCTAATATCAGATATGCCTTTTGCCTCATAAAAGTTTATGGTGACTTGTGAGAGATGCTGTTTGTGATTTGGCGGGGAAGGAGGAGCCAGCTGATTGATTCCGTGCTGAGTGCTGCTGTATGCTGACACAGACTGCTGGACTGAGCTAGATGAGGCCTGCACTGTTGGCTGCTCTGGGGCTAGTTTGAATCGCCATCCAGCAATCCAAGTTGCTGATGACCGGGCCTGCTACAGTAGCAAGGGAGGCGCCCTGCTGCTATTGTGCCCACCACCTTTCCTGCCAGAGAGAAAAAGTACGTCAAAGGGGGGCCCCATTGAACTTCTTGGCTAGTCGCTGAAAGAAATCTCAACAGAGAGCAGGGAGAAAGTCACAGAACCACAGTTAAGCTGGAATTTTTACATTGTTTAAATTGTTCACTTACAAGAAGCTTGTGTTTCTCAAACTGCTATATACAGCTGTTCTAGCGTTCTAATGAACTAGGTCCATTTGGTCAATCCCCCCTGTTCTTTTCAGTCAACTGCTGAAATTGTATCTTAAAGATTCCGTATACCTTTCAGCCTGACCTATTGGGTGAGGGATTACAACCACTCACACCATAGCCATACCTCATTCACACTCTCACACACACACACACACACACACCCCAACATCTTCAAGGGCCCCAATGTAGCTAGCAGAAGATTAATGCTAAGGACTGTATTCAGATCACTTTAGCCTGAGGGCAGATCTGTATTTGTAAGAGCTCCCAAGTGACCTAGTCCATATCCAGGTTTGTTAGTACTTTGTGACGTGCTGCAGCTTCTTTTATTAGGAGAACTATAGTTTACACTGCTGGGGGTCACAAGACATGCTAGGAATTAAAATATCTGCAAGGAACTCTGCGATTCTGGTTGTGTCCTAATTACTATGCTTTATGTTGTATGGCTTTAACTTGCCAATGTATTTTGCGATTTTCTGGTGTGTGTGTGTGTGTGGGGTGTACCGCCCCTTAAGTGAGAGGGAAAGGGTGTTGAAGAGACACCTAGGAGCAGGCGAAGAAGAGCCAGGGAGGAGAACTGTTAGGAGGGTAGGGAAAAGAACTTTGCCATGGGGGACATCAGCCTGGTCCTGAAAGCTAGGAGGAGGTGAAGGGGATATACCATAAGCTCTCAGACTATAACTGGAGCAACTGTGTAGTGAATCAAGAGACCGGTTGGTGATCAAGCTACTTTTGCCATATAGGTAGGAATTTATCAAATCTATCCTTCAGGATCGTGGCAAGTTTTTCATTATTAAAAAAGTCTCGTATTCTAGATTTAACCTCTTCAAAACTAAGGGTAGGGGATTTCCATGCATGAGCTATGGTTTGCTTCATTGCCATAAAAATGAAGGTGTTCAAGGTGCAAGACCACTGCGGCACATTTCCTATTGGTCTGTGGAGAAGTTCTTCCCAAGGGTTTCTCCAGACGTTGACTCTGATCCACAGGTGACCCGTCACTGGACAGGACCACTATATGTGAAACATTTCTCCATCAACCTCACAGCCCTGAAAGCAAGAAGACTTAATTAGGAACATATTTAGCAATGTGTGTTGGTGTGAAGTACCATCAAATACTTTTTTTTTTGTTGTTGTTTTCAGCCTACAAACTGAAAAATCTAACAGATTCCTCCATTCTACAGAGCATAGATGGACAAATCTCCTACTGTGGCTATTGTATTTCGACAGCCGGCCCACGCCAGCTGTCAAAATACCCAAATGGTGCCTGCACTTGATAGGATGCAGGTGCTGTTCAGCCAACAATTTTCTGCCCACATCTTCAATTTTTCAATCAAGTAATGTCAGGTGGGTGGAGGCCAACAGGGCCACCCAATGAGTGAATTTTGGATTGCTCATCAGGAATTATTGGTTTTGCTCTGGCATCTATGTAGATGCCTAATATGTATAGTACAATAGTTGTTTTCATACATTTGTGTTTGTGGTGGATGGGAAGTTTTTTTTTAATTTAAGGGATTTATACTCATTTTGTTAAACTTTATTTTTTAAAAAGTATTACCTTAATTTTTGCCATCGTATAGGAGCAGAGAGCAGCTAGGTGCCATCATCTAGAGGTCTCAAAGAAGCTATATCAGCCAGCAGTCAGTTTAAAGAGCTGTGCTCCCACGGACAAAGGATTTATGAGAAGTAGAGATATGAGCTGGGAACAACAGAAGACATCCGGATGGCTGCACTCCAATATGATCCACTTTATTGTATAAACCTTGACATATACATCAAGCTGTCACGGACACAGTGGGGTATAAAAAGGTTAACACGCTTTGCGCTATTTGCACTTCATAATAATCTACTGGGACTAGATTGCAAGTTGAAACTTTTATACAACTGTTATTAATTAACATGCATTGTATATGTCAATGTGTATACACTAAAGTGAATCATATTAGAGTGTGGCTGTCTGGATGTCTTCTGTTGTTCCCAGTGCAGTCTGCAAGCTGGGTCGGTACCCAATTGGAAGATGTGTGGGGTGTGTTCTATGAGTGGACCTACTTGGAGCAGCATTCTCTTGTTAGACATATGAGCTATCATTGGTATCACTGTGGTCATGAGCAGGGACGGACTGACCATCCGGGCACTCGGGTGCTGCTCGAGGGCCCGGGGTCAGTAGGGGGCCCTATAAGATGCCCCTGGTACCTTTCATAGGCTTTTTTGGATGTGGTTTGAGTGTGGGCGAGGACACAGGGGCCCTATGATCCCCTATTGCCAGGGGGCCCCATGAGTTGTCAGTCCGCCCCTGGTCATGAGTGAAAGCTAAATTCCAGCAAAATCTTTTTTAATTGTGCATACAGCATGAAAACATTACTTTTGTTGTGCCTATAGTGTTGTTTGACCCTACTGTGGCGAACCCCACCCACACGCTTTCTGTCCATAGGTCACCAAGGCAAAAAATAAGACTGGGTGAATCGGGACAAAAAGACAGTGAAGTAAATACACAAGAATTAACAACGGTCAAAAAGTCATTATTACGCCCCATACAAATTACTACTCTCTCGTAAGAATTTTAGTAGACATTCTAGTCTTCTGCACAGTCTTTATTACCACTTATTTTCACAATTTCCATCTTTATGTATATACAGTATCCAATAACAATAGAAACCATTCAGCATCCTTTTATATCCTGAATAGAACACACAACTTAAAGCTGAAGGTTCCCCTTTATGTCCTCCTCCCCTCTACCACATTTGGCACATCATTTTTGGGGGAAACCGGGTACCTATCAAAACTAGCTTTAAGAGTTTTCTATTCAGGATATAAAAGGATGCTCACCTTGGTGATCCAAGGGGATGTTCACCCTCCCTCTTTGCCCACAGCCTTCTGGGACACATCACAGGTTCCAAAAGCATGCAGGCCCACTCACAAAGCACAGCATGGCCCACACCTGTGCAGTGGGAAGCCAGCTATGAAGCCGAAAGGAGTCACACATTAAACATGCCGACACCAGGGACCCAAAGACCAGCAATGGTAAGCATCCTTTTATTAAAAGTCTACAGCTTCAGTATTTGTAGCTACTAATTCTTACTAGGGTGAAGATCCTTTTTATGTTTGCATACAGTTTGTGTCCACCATAGACAAGAGAAACCTGCTGCCCTTATGCATGTTCTGTATATCACAGAACCTTCTTGTGAATAGACCACTATATATTTTTATTGTTCTGGTATCAAAAGTCAATACAAATCTATGCCTGACTAGAGAGTCAGACAAAACTGATAAACCCATAAATCCTTGAAATGTCATGAGTCTGAACTTAAAAGGTTACAAGTAAATCAAAATACCAGATTACTAAAGGGTATCATTTATTACAAAAGAATAATTGCATTAGGAGAACTGCCACTATTTAGAAGCATTCCCTTAAACAAGATTAATTGCTTTTACGGAATAATCCTGGAGACAAAAGGTTTCCAAGTGACAAAGCCAGAGTAACAATCTTATTGTGGTCAGAAAAGTTTGTGTCACATTCTTTTGTGAAGCAGTATACAATAAATGTCTGTCATGTATAAAATACACCACAAGAGCAGAAGTCTATAAATTGATACAATGGTAACACTGAAACACCACAATAATCAATAGCGTATCCTTAGATTCTACTTTTAGATTTTGTTTGTGCATTTAGGCTTGCCATACACTATACAATTTTCTTGAGAATTTTGCTTTAGATTTACTAAAAATCATATAATATGAGGTCAAACCTAAACAGCACTTTCAATTGTATCCAATTAGGCAAGCCCTTGCACTACATAGTTGAAGGTAAATCTAAAGGAAATTGGACAGAGATTGAACAGAAAATTGTAAGAAATGTGTATAGTGTATGGCCAGCCTTAGCTACACTTAATGCATCCTACATGTACAAACAAAATTGTAACATTGCAGTTTACACATTGTTAGAGGTTTTCACAAAATTATGACAGTCTTTACAGAGAAAAATTGCAACACAAAAGAAAGTTGCTGGTGAACTTGTCTGAGTCCATTCTTTAATAAGAACTCCAGCAGCCAGCCAATCCTTTTTCATTTTGGATTAGAACGGGTAAGTTTAGAATTTTTAATCAGGTTTTTATTTGTGTTTCCCCAGTAGAGGGCTGATCTTCACCATGTGTCTTCGTTACTACTGACCGCAAGGTAGAAAGTGAAAAGAAATCCAATTTTTTTTTTTTTTTTACATCTGTGTGGGGGCCACTGTGTATCTCCAAACTCACATGGTCTGCATTTGGAGAAACACACCCATACCCACACAGTTGTCAGACTAGGGTAGCATCTGTCTGTGCAGCCACTGCATCCCAATTGATATGAAGAGGGCAACACCTGTGTATCCCATGCAGACAAGGCTTTTTGGCCCTCAAAGTATGCCTGTGTGAATGAGACCTTATTGGCAATAGCATCAACTCCAAATCTGGCATTGCACCCTGCAAGGGTACTGCTGGATCACTGGAAGCCTGCTGGGAAATTGGCATTTACAGAATTAAAATGATCAATGACAGCCTATACATTTCTCTTAGCACAGCTAAATTTAGGTATTATTTTCTATGTAACTATGCATATCTCATACCTGACTGTTCCCTGGAGAAGCTGTAGTAGTTGCCACTTATAGTAGTTGCAGAGGTCTTCCAGGTCCAGTGCCAGGTGGTTACCCTTCTGCATAGTAACCACAAGGGGTTGCTCGCTTGGCACTGTCCCCATTTATGCTCCATTCACACCAGGACATTTCAAATCATGGTTGGAATTGCCCCAATTCTGCCTGTGATTTGAAAATGTGCTATGAATCTGCACATTCACATGTTCAGGTACTATTCATTTCAATGCCCAAAAATGATTCCCAAACTGTTTTTGGGCATCGCACATCCTGCAATTTTGTTTGTGCGATCATGTTTGTCATGCAGTAAAACGCGATCATGGCAAGAACACCACACATTTTCAGGTTCCATTGAAATGAATGACATTTGAACATGCAAATGCGCAATTCCACCAGTGATTTGAAATGCTCTAGTTTAAATGGAACCTTCGAGAACAACTTGGGGTTGATTTACCAGAACTGGAGAGTGCAAAATCTGATACAGCTGTGCACAGTAGCCAATCAGCTTCTAACTTCAGCTTTGGCAATAAAATCTGGAAGCAGAATGGTTTCTATGCAGAGCTGCACCAGATTTTACACTCTCCAGTTTTAATAAATTAACCCCCTTGTATTTTTTTTTGGGAATGAATACAAGCCCTTTTCTGATTGGACAAGGTGGATATCATGATGCAGCCCCAACACTCAACCTTATCCAATCAGAAAATGCATAGTTTTCATTGACAAAAATACAAGGCTTTCTCTGAATGGTGGCAGTCTCAAGAAGGCAACTCTCTGTGGTTACTATGCAAAGGGACACTGGACCTGCTGCTATCATTGTAGTAGCGAAGACTAGTACAGTGATTTGCAGCTTCTCCAGAGATTGGTCAGGTATGATATATATAGTTTGGCCTTCCCCTGTGTGGCTGTGATTTGATAAAGGAGGCCACGCCTCCAAAACATGCTGTCATAGCAACCCCCTCTAGGTCCCCCACCCTCTCCTGTCACAGCATTGATGGAGGAATTCTCTGGTGCGCGTCGCCAGCTGCACCGGCCGCATGTGCAGTAGACCAGGCCCGCCAGCAGTTCTACCGTGGTGGGCTGTATGCATTAGGAGCCCATGCTGACTCCCTAGGAGACTACTGGGAATCCCACCTTTTGAGATCTTGCAGCGGCCACCCAGGAGTGAATGTGGACTCCTGTCATGTACCTCAATTTCATCCTCCTTTGTGAGTGTATCTATTGAGTACTCATTTTATTGCTTTTATTAAACTGGATTACACTAGGGCGGAGGTGTGCGCTCTTCCTTTCTCTGTTTTTGGATGAGATATGAATACTAACCTTGGCCCAAGCTGGAACAATGTAACTATACAAAAAAAAATATATACCTAAACTTCATCTTTAAATATGAAATGAAATTATCTTCCAAAATATCACTTAACCCTAAACTAGAGTCCTCTCACCAGGCATCATGGAGATTTGTGAAGCATATAAGCTAAAATATGCAGCATACGGTAGTTATATCCTAAGCTGCCACACAAGAATCTCTTCTTGCGTAGAAAAATAATTAGTGAGCATCAGATAAGTAATGCAACAAAATAATAAAGTAAATAATAATAAAGTACTATTAAGCCGTCGCCATATTTTAGCTTAGCCGAGCACAATAAAATAAACATTCCCCAGTAGGCTATTTGTTCAAATTCCTACTTGTAGTTTACAAATGTCAATACTTCTGGCTCCTGCTCTTTCAGTGCTGTTTTCCTGAGCTTCCAGTTTTCAAATAAAAAGAGTTAACAGTGGACAATGCGGTCTCGGAGGAGTGTGGCTCAACATCCTAGGCTACTGGGCTGTAGGTTTCCATTTATGTACACAGTGTAGGGAGACAAATCTAGGTTCTGCATGCGAGGGTGACACCATAGAGCACTGCAAGGGAATGAAGCCACCCTGAAAAAGGAAACCTTGGGCAGTCATCACGGCACCAGCCTAAACTGGAACATAGCCATGGATTCAAACATAAAGAAGCTGCATACTCAGTAGGTGATTAAATCAGCTACTGAAAGTGCTTATAAAAACAGAATTTAATATCACTTTAAGCCCAACTCCAGACAAAACATTTTTCTTTTGTTTTGACAGCTGTACACTCTGTTAAAATGGAACTTCAGCCAAACTGATGTTTATTACTTTTTTTTCTACTTGGGGGTGGGGGCTAAAGGGAATTGGTAAAAAAAAAATGCTGGATTTGTGCTTTAAGAAATTAAGGAAATGCCGGAGAGTATGGGAATTGGCAAATTGCACATTTTTAATTTCTGGATTAGGAGAACATAGCTAATTGCTATATTAATTAGCAAATATACAAGTATGAACAAACAAACCAGATTGTTTTCTGTTGCTATAGGTCAGGGTTATCCAACCTTTTGACTTTCCTGAGCCACTTTAGAAGAAGAGGAATTGTCCTGGGGCTCGAATAAAATACACTAACAATAAGGATAGCAGAAAACGTTGGGCACATCACTAATTAATCACGGATATAGCCAATGTACCAGAGTAATAAAACTTCATTTTTTTGTAATATTTTTATAATTAAAGTAAAAGGGAAACATAAAACTAGTGCAACATTTGACACTGTTATTGGTAAACTAACACATCAATATCTGGTTGGATGGATGTAGTAGCAATTCTCAAGGTGCTCATGAGATACTTTGTTTCTAATGTTGCCTTTCGTGTGCTTCATCCTTGAAACATGTTGCTCACAAATATAGGTGCTGCTGAAAACGGATGACATGAATAAGGTGTGAATTTGAAGAGTGGGATAATTTTCTTTAGGAAGATAAAAGATAAAAGTCCATAAAAGAGACACTGTCCATTTCTTCTTCATCCCTTAATGTCTAAGTGCAAACCCACTCCAAAAATATCTTTTTTTACCTAAAACACACTGACACCAATTTTTTTTTTTTTTAAATCCTGACCTTTGACCCTGACCTTTTGACCTTGAACCAAACACTAACCCTGGCACTGAACTAGATCAAACCTTGATCTAGGTATTTTTTCTTTAATTTTTATTTTGTAATATTTATTTTTTTACAGTAGGTAGAGTGATACAATGTATCTCTCTCCTCCATTCATAGAGCGAGGAAAAAAAAGCAAGAGGGCCGGCTGTACAGTGACTGATCAGTGTGATAGCCAATCAGAGGCTATCATAGCGATCATGTGACCCGGAATCGGGAGTCCCAGGTCCCGTTCGTTAGAACCGGACCTCGTGCTCTCAGTGACACCCCAGTCTATGTGCTGGGAGCGTGCTGCGCAACGCGCTCCCAGCATAAAGACAGGTACGCAAATATGCGGTCCCACGGAAAAAAGTCCAGTTCTGTGAGGCCGCATATTTGTGTTACGTTGGCGTCAAGGGGTTGAGCTACACTAAATTACTTTTTACACATTTAATGAATGGATGAATGTCATTCCAAAATTGTCTTTTGCTTTGAACATTCGATTTTAAAATGAATTTAATTTCTGAATGAGAACCACATACACTTGCCGAAAATTCCTTTGATAGAGAAAAGTTTTCCTTCCTGCCCCTTCAAATTTTTCAGTCACTGCTGTTGAAAACAAACATCAATTTGACCCCACTAATGGTTAGAAAATCAAATGAATATTCTTGAAACAAATATTCTCGGAAGAAAACCTACATGTGTATGGCCAGGTTAACTTTTCGGCTGAAATCTTTTCGATTTCGAACGACTTTTCGAATTGTGTGGAATCAATTTCGAATTTGGTTGAACCAATTTTGAATGTGAATGGCTTTTCGAATTTGGTTGAAATGTTTTCAAATTGAATACAAAATTACCAAAACCGAAAACAAATGGAACAAATTTACCAAATCCAACTACACGAAATTTGTATGATTTTGAATTGAAACGAATTTGTTCATTTTACACGAAATTTGTATGATTTTGAATTGAAACAAAATGTTTTCATTTTGCACATGTCTAATGGTGACCGAGATAGTAAAGCTTCTCAGGGAGCAGGAACGAAAAGAAATTTGTACATCTAAAGGCTGCATGATTCTTCAGCATTAACACAGAGTGATAAATTGATAAAATGGTTTTCATCAAGGTGATCTCTTTTATGCAATTATATAAAAACACACACACTAAAATGTTATTGCATTCTATTTAAACTGAATTACTGGTTTTCACTATGTAGCTGTAGCTCACGTATTACATTATTCTCCCTGTATTTTCTGCAGACATATCAGCTCTTTTCTAGATTACAATGTCGGCAATCCCTAAAACACAAAAGCAAGCTTTATAAAGGCTACAATGCCAGCAATGTAATGGAATGAACGGTACACCCCTTTATAAGAAGAGCTATAACTATAATCATTAGATATCACGACATAGACTTTGATTCAGTAAGGATGGTAATATAGGATTTTGCTTATTTTGAGGTTTTATTTGGTTACCTTGGTGCATAGCGGCTGATATTCTTTTATGTGCGCTCACATACACCTATTGTACATTAAGTAAGGATGGGTTCTGTAGGACCTAAAACAATTTTCTAAACAGTTTTTGCATTTTTGGGAGGCTTTGAGTATTCAAAAAAAAAAAAAAAAAAAAAAAAGCATTGGGAATGGAGGCAGAGTCCAGCATTAGGCTCCTTGCACATGAGGCCATCTAGTAACAGTGCACCTCGGCATTTTAGTGCGCCCAGGCTGTGGCTGGATATACATGATCACTGTACTGAGTGGCACCAGCATTTAGGGCCCAATGTGTTGAGGAACAAATGCCTGGAATGCAGGTCTTCTGCTTTCTGGGCATTCATCTGGGCACACCAAAATGGGGAGGGATGCACTGAAGCTAGGCGGGCCCTGGGTTCAATGTGCCAAACTGAACACTCTTTAGAACAATGGTTGCTATTAAAATGTAGATGATTTTTCTTTGATGTCATAAACATTTCCTCCAACCTTAGATTGTACGCCCCTTGAGGGTTAGGGATTAATGTGAATGTACAATATATATGTAAAGCGCTGCCTAAATTGATGGCGCTATACAAGTACCTGAAATAAATAAATGTGGAATCCATGCTTCAAGAATATTAATTTGGGAAAGTAACACCATCTTTAGTCATATGGATAAAGTACATTATAGGCATTTGTATTACCTGTTAGCGTTTCAATCTTTCATATAAACCCCCATCTTTTCTTCTGGTATTACATAAATAAATACATACAGTACACAAAAAAAACTGTGTGGACAGGAGCTCTCTCATGCATCCCACAGCTCTTAGGCCCCATTCACATTTTGCGTAGCAGGAACACACGTTCCTGCTTACGATTTTTTTTCTCTGGAATGACTGCACCACAAAAAGCAGACCCCCCCCCCCAGGCAGAGTGAGCCTGACACCGACCAACAACAAACCCCCCCCCCCATGTAGAGAGCCTGACAGTGACCAACAACACCCCTGCCCCCGCCCGAGAGAGCCTTCCACTAACACCCACCACCTTCCCCAGCAACAGAGAGGAAGACACTCACCTTCATGGACATCCCTGGGAACAAGAGTTGGACTCTGCATACACCAATAAGCAGCCTCTTTCGGGTCCCACTTGGTCCTTATGCCACATATATCCCTTCTTCCTGGGGGGGTCCTGCCCCCCTGAAAAATGCTGCCCTAGGCAAATGCCTTGTTTGCCTTATGGTAAATACACCCCTGGTCCTACGTACATCTGTTGTGGCAAAGAAGCTCAGAGCCCATATTTTGGCCCTCAACCAGGTGTGTTTTTACATGCTCTTTTTGCAACAATTCTTGTGCAACAAACATGGCAAATGTACAATACAATCTCACACGCTCCTGCATTAAAAATGGCTGCGTGTATAAGTGGGTGCTGCAGCGACCGTCGGCTAGAACCGAACAGAATCAGCAAGGGATATTATCACCACCACACCGAGGATCACCAATATGGGTCCAAAAGTTTTAATGAACGATCACATCGTTACAAGCAAGGCAACATTTCGGAGTCTTGCAGGACCCCTTCATCAAGCATGTGACCCTGATGAAGGGGTCCTGCGAGACTCCGAAATGTTGCCTTGCTGTAACGATGTGATCGTTCATTAAAACTTTTGGACCCATATTAGTGATCCTCGCTGTGCTGGTGACATTTTCCCTTACAAACATGGCAAAATCACACTATGTTTGGGGGGGCCATTAAGGATAAATGGCAGCCAAATGCATGCAGCCTGTTTGGCCAGGATTTCAGCATGATTTGAAATCGGGGCACAATCGTGCCAATTCTGCTCCCCATTCCAAATAGCTCAGTGTGAATGGGGCCCTAGTATGCTGCCACAGAAACATACCTTCCAACTGTCCCTCATTTGGAACAAAACCCCTCTGTCCCTCTTTCTTCCACATTTGTCCCTCTTTTTGGCTTGAACGGAGAATCTCTATAAAATATTATTGTATTATTTAATAATCAGAAGTGCTTTACTTTGTTATTTTCAAAAAATAAAAGTAGTGACTGGAAAGTAAAAGGGGTAAAGCAATATTTTTTTGCACATTAATACTCATGGTTAGTGTTACTGGAGGTATACTTTGTGAAATGGGAAAGATGGACACATTATAGCACAATGTTCAGAGGTATACAACAGGATATGTACAACAGGCAAGGCAGGGCTACTAGATCATTTGCTTTTCACTGCAGTTTGATGGCATGGTCTTCTCACAGGACAAAAGCTGAGTAGGGAATGAAGTAATGAGTGTGGAATCATCAAAAGGGAAAGTTCTATTAATAAACCATTGTTAAAAAAAAATGGAATACACCATTAGTGGACAAAATAACGAGGATAAAAAAAAACACCTGCTCTCACACGGTTTAAAATCATTACAGCTCCTTTTTCAATATCCTCTGATAAAACAAACCCTTCAACAACAAAGCTAACTGCACTGTTTGACACACAGATAGTCAGTGTCTGTATGTGAAATACCATCATGAAAATAAGGCTCAAAAGTACTCTAAATCTGAAAGTGCTATCAGAAATATCCGGTACAGTAAAACAACAACAACAAAGGAAAAATTCCAAGCTCATTTACCAGCCAGCCTGCAACAAACCAAACTGTCTTGTCTAACAGCTCACATTAAAACCAAGGGGTTTAGTATGCACACATTTGCAAATATATGTGTAAACTGCAGGGTCACTTCACGGCACCCTAGTGTACTGTAATCCTAACTCTAAATTTTTAGAGCCTCCAAAAGTGGAGCACATATATAATAATGGATAGATTAAGGGCAGGTATGCCTGGAGGGAGCCCACACCTCCTTAAAAAGGTACACCGAGAATTGTCCTGTCTAATAGGTCATATTAAAACCAGTTTGCACACATTTGCTAATATATGCGTAAGCTGCAGGGCCACTTCACAACATGCTAGTGTCCTCTGCAGCTTACGCATATATTTGCAAATGTGTGCAAACTAAACCCCTGGTTTTAATGTGACCTGCTAGACAGGACAATTCAGTTTGTGCAGGCTGGCTGGTAAGTGAACTGGGAATTTGTCTTGGTTGATGCGTGACATGCGTCGCCCTTCCATGTGCTCCTTGATGCAAAGGCCAGTTATAAATTGGGGTGGCTGCCATTTGTTTGCACTGTTGGTTAATTGGGGAGGAGACGCATTGGACACCTTCGCTGCCATTGTGCTATTGCTGGGTGCAGGGGTGCACTGCCCCTGTACTTTAAAGGAAGGGTGGGCTCCCTCCAGGTATAACTGCCCTTTATCCATTATTATATATGTGCTCCAATTTTGGAGATTTTCAAAATTTATATAGTTAGGACTGCAGTACACTAGGGAGCCGTGAAGTTGCCCTGCAGCTTACACATAAATTTGCAAATGTGTGCAAACTAAAACCCTGTTTTTAACATGAATTGTTAGACAGGACCGTTTGGTTTATTGCAGGCTGGCTGTTAAGCAAGTTGGGAATTTTTCCTTTGTTGTTGTTTGACATGCGTCACCCTTCGCTTCTTGCTGCAGAGGCCAGTTATTGATTGGGGTGGTTGCCATTTGCTTGTACAGTAAATTACCCCAAAACTGCCCTTTTTGAAAATATTATAGTTTGCTCTCAACGTGGCACTCAATCAAAAAGTGATACTCTACTATGTTATAGGGAAAATCTAAAAGATAACGGTGATTAAGCAGCAATCTGAACATGTACCTTCAGTCTGGAATTCCTCCTATAAAAAAAATCTGTACGCTCTTGTGTATGGAAGTGTACCTTGACCAGCAATGGGCAAACTACGGCCCGCGGGCCGTTTAAGGCCCGGCGGACCTTTTAATCCGGCCCGAGGAGCTAGGCTCCCGCTAGGCTCCTCTCACAGTCCGCCCTGAAGACCGGTGTAGCATGAAAATCTGTCTCCTATGAGGATCTGTCCCCCTCGACGTATCTGCGCATGTGCCGGAGATCGCCGATCGGCTGCTAATGCCTGAAACTGGCACATGCGCAGATACGTCGAGGGGGACAGATCCTCAGAGGAGACAGATTAGCTACACCAGATGCTACATGCTACACCAGAACGGCGCGGGAACACGCAAGAGGAACGCGCGGAGCAAAGGTAAGTGAATTGACACAGGGGGGACTTGGGGACTTAATATGGGGGATGAATTAATATGGGGAATGAATTACTATATGGGGGATGAATTACTATATGGGGGATGAATTACTATATGGGGGATGAATTACTATGCTTACTATGGGGGAATATTACTATACTAACTATGGATGACACATACACATCATTCATCTACTCTTGGTCCGGCCCCCGGGTCCAATATATGAACCCATTGCGGCCCTCAAGTCAAAAAGTTTGCCCACCCCTGACCTAGACACTTCTAAGGGTACAGTATCATAGCAGTATATCTGTGTAGCACCCTCTAGGTAACTAGGCTTTGTTGTTTTTATTAGATAGAGACTGGGTAGCAGCCTGGGGTGAGGCAGAAATTCATCCCAGGACAGGCTGGGAGGCTCTACAGGTCAGGGCTGGTGGAGCGATCCCACCTTTCCAGAAACTTGGAAAACTTTCTGAAAGAGGAGCAGATGAGGCCCAGATATGCATGTTTGAAGGACCTTAGCCAATCCCGACGCAAGAGGCTGGGCATGGGGACCAAGGACAACCCTTAAATTTGGCAGAGCCTGAGCAGCAGGAGAGTCAGGTGGAAGATGGATTGAGAGGAAGGCTGGAGTGTGGAGCCTGGGAGGGGGCCCAAGGGAAGAGAGCATATCTACAGGCTGGTTGCTGGACAGGTGGATATCCACTGCCCAAAGTCTCCTAGGGAGGACATCCTGAGCAGCAGGGAAGGAGTCAGCCCAGTAAAGGCCTGAAAGAAGCTACTAACCCATCACCCTGACAGGACAGTGTGAGCACTCCTACACACCCTTGGCCAGATAAAGGGAGAAGGAGGTTAGGCGCAAGACCCAAACTAGTTCTCATCCAGGACTACATAACTGGCAGATCTTGGAATCCCTTGCCCAAAGATACCCTCAGTGCAGCTGGGTGAAAAGGAGGAATTCATCTGGGGTCTGTGGAGGTACACCAAGGGGGCTTCAGTGCTCCTTAACAGAGACAGTTACTATTTTCAGATCCATATTTTTGTACAGATTATATCCCCCTGATGAAGTCACATGACCCGGTGATGCAACGTGTAGGGGAGGGGCTCTGACGTCACGACGTTGTCTCGGATAAGCAAGGCGAGTATAGCAGACACTGCAGGCTATGCTCTCACTATCCCAGCTCATTGCAAATTACACAAATGTGAGTGGTATATTGATCAGCAATAAATTACAATTTTTAAAAAGGATAAGGCACCATGGTTTCTGTTTTCTCTTATGATACCCATCTGTGATACATCGGAGAGAGGCTAGTACAGGAGGAAGTAGACCCCTGGAGGGGAAAAGGGAGATATCCATCCATCCATTTCCTTTACACAGCAGATCTATTGATTGCAGAGACCCCAGGTGGAATAATACTAAACTACAACTATCCATTTGTCATTGGGAGAAATCTCACACAGGAGGAATATGGTCTCATCAGTCCTATAGGGACAAAAAGCGAGTTTTGCCTATAAACTTAGGCAAAACAGAAGGTGAGCCCATACTAAGATCACACTGCACTTGGATTTTGGGAGTGGTATTCCACATTTGAAATTTGAATTGGAAGAGGACTTTATATGTATTTGTATATTGATTTTGGTTCACTGTTATTGATTTCAGATCTCACAAAGGATAATCAGCACAATAATTTGATTTATTTAGGGTGTTATATGTATTATACATTAGACTTCTGATTTATATAGAATTTATAATTTTTAAACTATTTTATAAGATATTTAAGATAATCTGTATGGGAGCGCGGCACTATTAATATGTTTTAATTTTCACAAACACTATTTAATGAGTTGGTGTGAGTGCCAGCGAACTACAGGTGTGTTTATTTATGCAATTAATTTGACTATCACAGGCACCATTCACCATAGTAGCTCACAAGTATATATTATATTATATTGTTCCTAAGCAGTTTGTCCTCAAGTTTACAGTTCCATGTGGATCCCATATACCACTATACCCCATCAAAGTTTTAAACCCCTTAATGAAAACAACCAAAAACCAGCTTAAGGACTGTTTACTGACTCTGAATGTGCAAGTATAGAAAAATACATGTCTGGCCATGCATAGTTTAGGAGGACCAAAAACAAATCCAGCAGCCATAAACAGGGTAGTGCTACGTCTGTACTGTGAGATCTAAGGTACTGTACCTCTGACTGCAACTCTCGGGATATTTGAAGTTAGATTTGGTGATCTCTCTGTGTGCTGCTCACAGTTCTCCTTGCTTGGAGGCTCTGATATGAGGAAGCAAAGCCCTGCCTCTACCAAGATGGTCACTTCCACACAGTGACAATGCAGAGTAAGGTGTCCCAAGTCACTAATGGGAAAAAGATAAGCTGCAGGGAGACACAATAACTACTGGTGACTACTTCTTTGCTTTCTGTCTCCTTTTTTCAGGCACATCTCCTATAGTTCAGCTTCTCTTTAATGTGAACCTGTGCTTTGTCAACACAAGGCAACAAGGTCCTCCTCACATACTCACAATTCCTTTGCTTCTCTGCCACACGGTTTAACTACCAGGAGACATGCTCAAGTTGTAGATTATACTGAAATAGAAACCTTTCTGGGGTGACAGCACAGATACTTGGCAATCAGCAGAGTGCTGCCACATGGGGTCACATAATGTTCCTTCATACCCCAAAATACTGGGTATTTTCTTTGTACTGTAGCAGATCACATTGGGGAAAAAGAAAGGTGAGAGGAGGATTAATGCAAACATGTTGCTTTTCCTACATGAGTAAACCTAATTAAAACAATCCTAAAGCATAACCCTACATGGGCCTACAAGTCTATTCATCCAAACGGTTTTTAATTTTAACTGCAGCTGAAAAACATGCACCTAAAAATGTGACGCATTGGGGTTTATTTACTAAAAGCAAACAGGCTATTCAATTTGCAATTGAATTTTCCCCAGAATAGTGAATGTGGTGCAATTTCACTTTGCAAAGAATATCCAATCACAAAAAACTGCATTTTGGCTTGTGAATGATTGGATAATGGAAAACAGCAGAGCTACACTAAGCTTTGGGGATAATTCCTTTGCAAAGGAATGTACACTTCACATAGCAATTTTACGCTTCCTAAACCATTTTAAAATGCCATTAATCAGGTCTATTAACATTGCTGTAAACATATAAAGGATTTTCAGGGCCCTGCAAATACTAACATTAGTGATTTTAGGATTTAGGATTAGCTAAAAAAAAAATAAAAATAAATGAAAAGTTCAAAGTCTATATGGGGTTTCAAGTATCTGCTAGTATATCTTAATTTCCAAAAGACATGTTAATAGAAGAGCACCTTGTACCATTTGGACATCCTGTCTATTGTGAAAAGGAGGTTATGACTAATTATCAGGTGCTTCTGTTGTCAAGGTGCCTGTGCTTACGTATTACACTCTATTTTCATGTATCTCTTTTCCTGATCACAGTGTCTGCAATCACTGCAACACAAGAGCTAGCTTTATAATGTTGACAATGCCTAATCACATGATTTTATTTGAAGAAACGCTGTGTCCACTTTTAAGAATAATATATAGCTATAATTATATTACATAGCAAAGTCTTTGATCAAGGAATAAAGAAAAATATTAAAGCTCAATTTTGGGGAACATTAAAATCCTCCCATGTGGTGGAGATTATGTCTACGGGACAAGAACTTTGACTTTCCTGATGTGCCGCTCCCACAAGCTCCCTCCACACTGCTAGACCAGTTCCTGCAGACTCTTTTCCCCTGCTCTCTGGTATCAAGTGCAATGCAGAGCCCATAACTCTGCATTGGACATGAGAACATTGAGGGACACAGTTCACCCCCGGAGTAGATGAGAGTGCCGACTCGGGTAATTTCTAGTCCTCTAGACCTAAACAAACATTTAACCCTTGCACTGTGGGTGCAGCACCATTGCAAGGGATCATTTATACTTTCCCCAGAGACAAACTTTAGTCAAATACAAAAATAAGTAACCTTACATAATATAAAATGTTTTATGAATTCCTGGCTAAGGCCTCATTCACGTTGGCATTCTATAGTGTATGCCCATGCGAGGACCAGGTTTGCTCGCATGGGGATGCACAGATGTTTTGTGTATCTGCGTACAGGCATATATCTGTGTCAGTCGATTTGGGATGCAGTGGCTGCACAGTGACAGCTGCTGCTACCAATTTGACAGGCATATGGGTCAGATTGGGCACACTGTCTGCATTTTGGGGCCATGCACCTGCACTCACATGGCTGTCAAACTGTGAGCAGCAGCAATGTATGTGCAGCTACTGTGCCCCATTTGACATGAATTGGAATACCTGCACAGAACACCTGAAAATCCCCATGCTAGCAATCAATCTCTTTCTCTCCTTCTTTCTTTCTTGTCATCAGGGGGTTTGTGGGCAAATAAAGGCCTCTGATTATTCACTTTTTAGTTAGAAAGAGAGATCAAGGATAGACAGATAGATTTTTTTTTTGTGAAAGGCTGCAATCCCTGTCTTGTTAGCTGCTGAGCACATCTATTAAACAACAGAGTCTAGGTGACCCTTTATCTACATGTTCATGGCCTCTAAAGCAACCATAAGCTCATAGCCTCAGAGAACGCAACCGCTGTAAAGCTTACCGAGCTAGTGAGCTGCAAGCAGTTCTGTTCGGCCATAACCCTTAAGTCAGGTAAGTGAAAGTGTTGAAGCTAATTGAGAAGAAAGGGGTGGGTGGAGGGAAACAAGAGGACTTCAAATTTGCAATTGTCTTATTGTTTGTGTACTGTGACTTTATATAATTTTTAAAGTTAAGGAGCTCCAAACAGTTTTGAAGCCATCACTTGCCTTGCAAACCTAAGACCGGGTTCACATTAATGCGGTGCGGGACACCGCAGCTAATTCACACATGAATCACACCACATTCCTGTGCAAATTACAAGAGATGTCTGTGTGGTGTGATCTGAGCCATACATTTTGCATGGCTTAATTCGTATTGCATCCACACCAAAGAGGTCCCTTTTTTTTACCCGCACGTGAATCGAATCGCATGGATGTTCTCAACCAAGTGATGTGGTTTCTGACAATCACATAGCATTTTTCAATCTTTTTTGGGGTGTCGTTAATTTAACATTGATACCTGCACCAGATCGCATGAATGCCATGTGATTGCAATGCGGTGCAGAAAACACGCAGGATTTGAAGCATTTCCAGTACCGCATTAGTGTGAAACCAGTCTAAGCCTCCACCAAAAGCAAGCTCCATGAAATATATAACAAATCAGGTTAAACAGAGCAAAGGAACCCCCATACAGTAGAACCCACACCTGTATAAAATTGTTTTCCGTGACACAATACAGTACACTGCAGAGGAATGGAATGCATGGGTATCATCCACGAAGGAAGCCTCTCCTAAAGCCCATTCATTCATTAGAATGCCCATCTAGAATTTGCCAGGGCCCTTGATGAAAAAGAAGAGGACTACTGGGATGCTGTACTCCTCACCTTTGGAACACCATACAGTTTTGAAGCCATCAGTTCCAAAAACATTTATCTTGGTCTCATCACTCCAGGGTACAAAGAAAAATGCATGGTGCCTACGGTGAAACATGGTAGTGGCAAAGTCCTTCTGTGGGGCTGCATGAGTGCTGCTTGTGTCGGGCAGCTGAATTTCATTGATGTTATCATGAATTAATAGATGTACTGCTCTATATTGAAAGAGAAGATGCAACTATCACTCTTGGTCATCGTGCACTTTTCCAACATGACAGTGATCAAAAACACACATCTAAGGCCACTGTTGTATTTCTGAAGAAGAGCAGGGTGAAAGTAATTCAATGGCCAAGTATGTCTCTTGATCTGAACCCAATCGAACACCTATGGGGAATTCTGAAGAGACAAGTTGAGCATTACTCTCCATCTAGCATCCAGGCTCTAAAAGAGGTCGTTCTTGAAGAATGGAAAAAAAAAAGATAGATGTTGCAATATGTCACCAACATGTTCATTCCATACCTAGGAGACTTGGTGCTGTCCTTACAAAACATGGAGGTCATACAAAATATTAGATGTAGTAGTTTTTGACTTGGGGTGTGTTCCTTTTTGCATCAACTAATTTGAGTAAAACTGAACATGTTGTAATCTAAGTTACATTTAGAAACTTTACTTTCATGTGTTGAGCTAAACGAATGTTTTAGAGAAATACTCAGATTTGTAAAAATTTTGGAAATTGTTCTTGTGTTCATTAGATATTGATTGAAATCTTACTTTTCAAAAAGGAAGTACTCATTTATGCTGAGCACTGTACATATAATCCTGCCAAGCTTCATAAATCTGAAATGGACACAGCTAAACTTGACCCTAGCAGAAAATATGAAGATTGTGTCATAAGTTTTATCATACAAGCAATAAGGGAGGACACAATACTTCTCTTTAGATCCAACATTTAAACCCATCAAGCTATGCATAGGCCGACATACATACACAACTAATCATAAGAAGTTCCTTTATGAAATCAGAAAACACAGGGCCAAACCGTACAGTAACAGCTCAGATGCAGACAACCTGTTCTTCCACAGAGAATCAAATAGAAATGTGGTGAGCATTTCTTCTCAGGCTCTTGGTTATGTCATCAGTGGTTTCAAGGAGAGAGAGAGAGACAGAGCTTCCGAGTTTGCTGTATTATAGGCTAAAGACCAGCAAGTTTTCTGGTGAGTGTATAATGGTGGAGGATTTTGCAAGGAGGAGTAACACTCTTTGGATCTAGCAAGTTTTGGAATTTCTCCACACATTTTCTTTTGGACTGTCACTTGAAGGACATGCTTTTATATTATTGCACATGGCACTTTATGCAGCACTAAGTGCATGCATTTAAAAGGACATTTTCTTATAATATTGCACGTGGCACTTTATTTAACAGTGGGTACATGCATTTGAAAAACATTCCTTTCATATTATTGCACGCAGCATTTTATTTATCACAGTGTACATATTCTTTGTATTGATTATATTTGATTCATTTATTTGGGTAATCACATATACAACAGCGCTGCGCTATTTTGATACACAACCTGTTCTTCCAATTTAACCTGCTTACCATGCCCCTGACCCCAAGAGCATCACTGGAACAGGAAGTCATTGAAATGTTACTACTAAAACAGCCTAAACCAAACAAAAAATGTGGGCCTATTGATTTTAGTGCCATATAAGATGATTCCGCACTTATGAAAGCCTAAAATGCCCTACTGAAAAAGACCACTAACTGCAAGAGCTTGTCTGGTACTGTCAGCCGGACCCTTAAACCTAACACAGATTGCAAACATTGGGTCCATTTCTGTACCTGAAATGACTGACTGGCTATTAGATTAATTCTGGCATAAGTCATTTTATACATACAGTATATATTAGGTTTATGCCCACACAACAGGCAACGTATACATCCGCAAAACCAGCCCTCCTTACCCATGCTGCTAGAAACATTCCAGCTAGGTTACTTTTTGATGACATATGAAAAGTATTTGGCACGGTTTCATGACCTTAGCTTTTCTATATGCTACATAATTGGAACTTCAGCCGTTTTTGTACATGGATCTTTATTGTGGTAGTCTGCCTCAGCCTGTCTACGATTTTCCAGATTCATATCCACTTCATTCCTAATATCTTGTGGTACAAGGGAAGGATGTTCCAGTTGTCCTACCTCCTCTTCATATTGCCCATAGGACCTCAAGCCCATATGATTAACCATTTCAATACCGGGCACTTTTACCCCCTTCCTGCCCAGGCCATTTTTCAGGTTTCAGCGCTCTCACACTTTGAATGACAATTGCGCAGTCATACAACATTGTACCCAAACTAAAATTTTATCATTTTCTTCACACAACTAGAGCTTTCTTTTGGTGGTATTTAATCACCACTGGGGTTTTTATTTTTTGCTAAATTAACAAAAAAAGACCAAAAATTTAGAAAAAAACAAAACACGTTTTTCTTTGTTTCTGTTATAAAAGTTTGCAACTAAATAAGTGTTCTTCATAAATTTAGGCCGAGATGTATTCTACTACATTTCTTTGGTGAAAATAATCCAAATTAGGATGTATTTTTTAGTTTGTAGGAAAGTTATAGAGTTCACAAACTATGGGATATATCTGAATAATTATCAATTCTGAAGTACTGACGGCCAATCTAATTTCTTGAGGTCCAAGAATGTCAGAACAGTACAGATATCCCCCAAATTACCCCTTTTTGCAAAGTAGACAGTCCGACGTATTTTATAAGAGGCATGGCGAGTTTTTTGAAGTTGTATTTTTTTGTCATAATTTTTCGGAAAATGAAAAAAATGAAAAAAAATTATTTTCACTATTGTTTTTTTATATCCTGTCACCAGTGCAGTACAGCATCATCATATAACTGGCATGGCGGTGATCAGGGACACTGACTGGTGAAAGTATGAAAAAAAAAAATATATATATTTTTTTTTTTTAATTTTTTATTAAATTTTTTTCTTTTAAGATTTTTTTTTTTTCATATTTCACTATGACCAAAGTAGTACAATGTTACCATAGTAACATTGTACTACTTTGGGGAAGTGATCAGTATTTTTTTTTTTTTTTTTTTTTTTTTTACACAATTTGCTTATAGCAAAGAATTACTTTGCTATAAGCAAGCATTTACCTGAATGACATCGATTCATTCAGGGTTTTTTTTTTGGGCTTAGCTGTGATTTGGCCACGGATAATCACATGACACAGCTGGGCTGTGATTGGCCCAGCTTGCGCATATGATCGCTGTGACCATTCACAGCTAGACACTAGTATACAATGGATAGCATGAATGAAGCCATCCATTGTATACAACTTTCATGTGGCCTGCTGTGATTGGTCACAGCAGGTCACATGGTACAGGCAACATGGCCGGTACTTAGATCTGTCATCCCGGACATGTGCAGTTTGCGTGCCTGCAGAGCGCAAACCTCGGATATGGCCGGTGACAGATCGCGCGGCTCTGCAGGCACGCAAACTGCGCATGCCCGGGAGGACACCATATGGCGTCCACCCGGAACGCTGAAGGATTTTGCCGGCTGCCAAACGGCCATTAGCCGGGCGGCTAATGGTTAAAAACAACTTTAATATCAATGGCATTGTATTAATGGGCACTCATTATAAATTGAGCCTTTTACACACAATGCACTACTCCTCCTCACAAACCCCATCACTACAATACCTTAGCTCCTAGAAACACTTCAGAATTTTGGTAATATTTCAAGTCTTGAAATCAACTATTGCAAATTCAAAGATTTAAATGTCTCTTACCAGCTTCCACTATAAACCTTTTGAAACAATTGTTTGACTTTCATTGTGAAGCCTAGACTCGCCAAAATCGCAACATACCTGCCAAAACTGATTGAAGGGCTAGGAGTACCTCAAATCTCCAAATTTTACCAAGTGTACAACTGATTTAACTCATAAAATACCATTGCACCTACAAAATCCCACTTTGGGTTTACAATTGCTAGACCTCCACCCCTCCACACTGACAATTTACTATAGCTTCTTCCTAAAGACAGGCAGAAAATTCTCAACCCAGTAAAGGCCCACTCTTCTAAAATCTGGGATAATGTTAAACACTTGAGAGCCCTTATATCCCTCTTCATAAACCTTTACATTCCAACTTTTACTCCGTGCCTGCAAAGTAGAGGCCTCATTTTCTCTGGGCATAACTTACTTACATCAACTACTGTATGCACTGGATCTGTAACTAAATGCCTTGCCACCCCACCCATTTTGAGCTCTTTTGCTATCTATTGCAAACAATTATTGTTACCTCATTCTTCTCCACCTTAGTTCCTACATTTGAACACTTGAACAAGTGACATCTGAAAGCTGTGGTATCACTCTCGCACTCTTCTCTTCTAAAACCGTTACTTTCCACACCACAACATACACCCTCAAGTGGGATGAGCAAATTAGAACATCTCTGGAAGTGGAAGAGTAGTCCCAAACTTGGCAAATAAATCCATCTCTCCAGCAAATATAAAAAGACAAATGAATGCGGCTAGGTAGCTCTTAATACATCATTATTAATTTTTTTTTTAAGGCAGGTAGTATAAGTTACTGAAGTTGACTTACTATCCACCTCTTGCAGCAAAGTAATGTTAACACACCGCAAACTGCTAAAGTGTGAATCAGCCCTTAGAGCCCATTCACACTATTCTGTTGCAATACATGTATTTTTGTGATACAGTGCCATTCATTCTGAAAGGCATTCCAACACACCTTTTCAATAGACATGCAATACTGAGAAATGCACAGCAATGCCCTAATGTGCATTGTAGTGCACTGCAAAAAATACATGCACAATTTTTGGTGTGTTTTGGTGTGTCAGGTATCCCATTCAAATTAAAGGATTGCCTTAATACGATGCACAGTAAAGTACATAATAACATGTATGTACGAACATAATGGTGTGAGTGGGCTCTTAGGGTTTCTTTACAGCATATTAAGTCAGCTGGCTAAAAGTGTAATGTGTATCATTGAAATTAAAAGCAAGGAGTTTAATTTACCAGTCAAATTGCAAAGTTATTATGTCCTGTATGGTTTACATCTTGGGCTGATGGGAATTATGAAATGTAACATTTTTCTTTTCTTTTTGCAAAGAGGATAGAGGATACTGTTATAATGAAGGATGGCAGAATGCAGATTCCTAAAGTTTCTATTTGCATCACTCAAATCAAAAAGGGAGCTTTGAAACATTTAAAATATATTTTATATATCAGTGATTTTTTCCTGTGATTTTTTCCTGTGATCTTTGTGATCCAAAAGATCGACATACCTTTTCCTAAATATAATATTGTTCTTTTTTTTTGCTTTTTGTATACTCTCAAAAGTTATTTCGAACAGTAAAAAAATAAGTTTTGTACTGTTTAAATATTTTTTGGAATGTGATTTGTAAATATTACTTTTGAATGCAATCTTATGGGAAACCATTGCTCAGACAATATTCTTTCAAAATTGTAAGTTAACGCATTATTTACAAAAAAGGGTTAAACATAATTACTACAGCAAATAAGGTCTAATTGTCGGCAATTAGTTAATCCAATTATGGAATACTAGAAGTATTTTCATTATATGCTTAAATAGTACATTAATCTGTCTTTGCTAGAAACATCTTATTTCTGTACAATAACATGCAGACTAGGAAAGAAAAGCCAGCAATGTAAAACAGACTCTACTGAATTGCACAGTGCTGAGAATGTAAGAACTGGAGCTGACTGATTGGAGAACAGGAAACACATGACCTCATTAACGAGCTGCTCTGTTTTGTTATCAAATCTCAGTCTTGACCAAGCTATAATATTTTGACTGCAGTGCAGAAAAGTAACTTGTCTTATACAATTATTCGATAAAAAAAAACAAAAAAAACACAGATCATTTAAAGCAGGTAAGACCAGATCCAGGTCTTCCACAAGGCAATGCTGGCAAGAGACAAGGCCCAGTGGATGTTCAGAGGCCAAGCCACATTCTTCATGCTCCTGACGGCACAATTGGTCAAAGCTATTGAGCGACCCATTACAAGTGAGGATAAAGTGAAAAGTATAAAAGTAGGCCACAGGTTGCAGGAGACAAAATTGCTTGATTCCCTCATCACCACAATTCATGTTGATGGGAGAATCCCTTCCATGAAGCTTTTGTATTCTGACAGGCAACTGACTTCAGTACAACCAGCCTGCCCATACATGAATCAAAATTTGTCCAGTTCCTGCTGAACCAGCCAAATTTCAATCCATCTATGGCTGGATTTAGGCTTACACTTGGGCAGCTAGGTAGCCATTGTCAGGTGTTCAGGAGGTGATCCTGATTCCTCCTGAATGTCCGTTTTATTTTTTTCTGAATGGCCCTTTTTAACAGTGAGCAAAGTATTTAACACTTAGTGGTAACACAGCCCTATTGACTTGAGTGGGTAAGTTTGACAGGCAATGTCACCTGTGAACTCAACCTGCCATGTTAAATTTTCCACGACACAAAGCATTGTGACCATGGCATGTGTGCATCTCCCTCTGGTTGTATGGTATCATTTAGATGGGTAGTTGGGGAATGGTAAAAGCCTGGGTAATCTGTGTGTTTCTACCTTCCCTTGGCTGTCTGTATGAAAGAGGCCTAACGGGAATTAACCAGATATAGAAATGTCAAAAAAGTAAGTACTCTTTAAACTATAACACCACTATAGAATGTTTATGTAGTTAAAAGAGAAGTTTTTCCCCCCAGTTATACTTCCCTAGGTGAATGCAGCATCGGTGCAATGCTGTATATGTCCACTGCTGGCTCTAAGTGTGGCTAAGAGGCTGAGCCAGGTGCCGCTCCAGACTCTGGTGTGGATCCCGACTTTGAAGTCGGGATGTTTCTTTCCCTAGACTGGACCGGCTGAGTGACTTCAGTCCGCTGTCAGCTGAAAACAGGTCACAGGAGTGCAGGACGGACTGTACTCCCGTGATCCACAGAAGTACAGCCAAAAGAGCTTTGGCTGCACTCCTCCTTTAAACACTTGTCAACCGCGCTATAGCCGAAAGGTTTGTCTAGTTCTGGGAGGGCGTCCATGGATGTCCTCCCAGAGCACGCCCCCTGCGCGCCCCAACAGCGCGCACACAGCGCTGTCACCTACGAACACAGCTGACCACATGACAAGGTAAAAGGCCAATCACAGAGGCCTTTTACCATGTGATCAGCTGTGTCCAATGACACAGCAGATTAAAAAGTAAATACAGTTGCCGGATATCGGCAGCAATTTCCTCACGCTGTCACAACGTGAGAAACTTACTGCCAATAACCGGAAAATGTGACAATGTGAAAAGATCTGAACTGATAATCAGGGCACAGATCATCAGTGCCACCCAGCAGTGCCCAGCAATGCCGTATGTCAGTGCCCAGCATTGCCGCCCGTCAGTGCTCAGCAGTGTCTCTCGTCAGTGCCACCTATCAGTGACCATCATTGCTGCATCATCAGCACCTCCTCATCAATGCCCACCAGTGCCGCCTCATCAACGCACATCAGTGAAGGAGAAAAATTACCTGTTTGCAAAATTTTATACATCAAAACAAAGAAACATTCTTGCTTTTTGGTAATTAAATACCACCAAAGAAAGCTCTATTTTTGTGAAAAAAAATTATGAACATTTCATATGGGTACAGTGTTGCATGACCGCGCAATTGTCATTCAAAGTGCAACAGCACTGAAAGCTGAAAATTGGCCTGGGCAGGAAGGGGGTAAAAGTGCCTTGTAGACAAGTGGTTAATACACTAGAAAATAAATCCTTCCTGAAAAGCGACACTAGATGTAGACTATCAGCTCTCATTTCTATAGCCATAGTTGCTGGCATGCTTCATTCAGTCATTATAAAGTTTTAAATCAGAATTCATGGTTTAGTAACAAGATTTCAGTTTACTACAATTAATTTTCCAGCATTTACTCACCCAGCCTTTAATCCTAGGTCCTGTAAGTTAGACAGCCTTGGCTTAATTTAAGGAAGTAGTACAACTTGTTCAAACAGACTTGACAAATAAAGTCTATGTACATGATCTACTGTGCAGAGTCACAACGCCATGTAGTGAAAAGGAAAGTAGAGAGAAAAAAAAAAAACACTTCTACTGCACCAAGAAATATACAATAGGAATCTTGTGGGAAAACAAGTTCTTCTAGTAAGAACATGAAAACCTGACAAGTGAGATGGATCAGCCCTTAGACTGATATAAAATGTCATTAGCCAAGTGCCTATGAGAATAGCTTTACTAATCACTGACAACAAATACAAATTAAAAATACAGAATAAGTCCTCATGCACACTGGGCATTGTAAAAATGCAGGTAGCGTTATCTATATAAAGTCATGTAAAAAACGTAAGTTGTTCTGCATGTTTTAGCATTTTTGCATTAGCGTTTAGCAGCATTTTTCCTCGTTTTTAGGCTTTTTTTGCTGAAAAAAACAAACCAAAAATGCTGGTTTGCCGCATTTTACAGCGTTTACCATTTTTCCAGCTAAAAACTCATCTAGAAACCCACTAGTTCTGGGGGGTTTTCCAGCCAAAAGACTTCCCTGCCAAAATTGCTGATTAAAGGCTATGTGTGCATGGAAACCTAGGATAACATGCTGGGGAGTTTACTGGCTGTAGAAGAAAAAAAAAAAAAAAAACGCAAGAAGAAAAAAACAGCAGCTGTAATAATGTCCAGTGTGCATGAGGACTAACACTCAAATACTGGCTTGATAAATACAAAATTATTTTTTTAGGAAAATGTATATGGGGAGACTTGATGCCAAACATACTGAAAAATAAAAATTTACCAGTTTACATACAGTACATTTTAATAACAGGAGTCACTGGAGATTATTAGTATAACAGTGTACACCCTGGCTGATGTGGTCTAAAACCCCACAGAAACTCCCATTTGCTGTCTCATGTAAAAGACATGTAAAAGGCTGTGCATACATTACTATATTTTAACTATATAATAATACAACTTCAATATACTTAATTTAATAGATCAGGGGTCATTGCAATGCAGTTGATATAGGAATTTGAAAATTATTAGTAAGCTGCATGCACTGATCGAATGCTGGTTTTCCAGCATGACCGTTCAACAAAAGCTGGTCTAACAAACAAGGTTACACACATACCAAAATGTCGCTGCATTTCAAATTCCTTTTTTTTTTGCTGCTGTGATGCAACTTCCTGTTAGAGGGTGGCTACATTAATCCTCTATGGTCCAACTGTATGTGGGAACCTAGCCTCTGTGGCTTGCTCCCAACATGCACTAGGGACTATGAGCTATGGTATTTGTGACCACTATTAATATACATTGCTCTTTCCAAACAAACAGAAGTCGAGGGAAAAGAAGTGGTTCAGGAGTTCACAGAGGATGTTACAAGGAGGCAGAAAAACACAGTAAGAAATTATTTAATGAAAAATAGATTATAGGGTCATTATGTACTGGCTGTGCATGCGTTATCTTTGGAGAAAAAGGATATGGTTTAGTGTCTTCTGCACAAGGAACAACAGGGGGAATTTTGGAAATTTCCAACCTAATCTACCTTTTATTCTAATTTTGAACCTAAAAGGTTATCCTTTGATGGCATATAGCCCTTACAATGCTCGATTACCATACGGGCTCATGAAAAACATTTGAAGCAGTACCAACTCTTCCTCCAGTCATAGGGGAACTGCAATGCATCTCAGCAGCACAAACCAAAAATTCATTTTTAAATATTTAAAGCAAACACTCCCATCCATCCATGTCTCCATACTTTATTTTGAGGAGAAATCACTTTGAAAAACATCCCTCTAGCATTTCTGGCCACAGCCATCTTAAGGGCAGATGAGTTTACTTGCTGGAATCTGCAATCCATCTGCCTTACTTAAAACAAGTAAATATATTATACTTTCCTATCTATTTACTAATGATAGCAGCATAAGGATTAAAATAGTCATTGCTGATTAAGTGAGTGATGTTCCGCTTTAATTGCTAGCTTTAGTCAATAACTAATCATCACTTCAAACTAGTGGTGGTTTATAATCAAAAAGATAACTTATTTTTAGAAGAAATCATGCCACCAAAGTTCCTTGACTAGTTTCTATTGAAAATAATGAATACCTTATTAATTAGGCATAATAATCAGCAAAGCTTTTTACAGGAAAAAGCCTAAGTAAATTGATGAAGCTCATCTGCAAATAAAATTTTATGTAATAGAGGTTTATGTTCACTTTACCAGCTGGAAAGTGAATTCCTTTTGTATGTTAATTTACTGCTAATACTGTAGGAAGAAGAATTCTCATTAAAAAGACAACATTTTAATCTCAAATTCATAAACTGTCCCTATTAGTATAGAATATTCATATCTACCACCTACTGAATTCTCCCAGCTTTATACACACTTTTTAAAATGACCCAAATTTGCTATATTTGAAGTGCAGGCCACCAAAACAAAGGAGCACCAGGCATCAATTGAAAGACAGAATAACTAGGATGGAAGTATCCCATCATTTACCATTGCCCTGACACAACTGCACTCACGGAGTATATGTATGAACTATAAAGATGGCTATACCCTAGTAAAATTCCATTAAAAAAAATCTTCATTTTAAGAATGTTCATTCAATTTTCCAGTTGTTAGTGGGGTCAAATCGATGTGCACTTTTATCTGTAATTTTTTATTGAGTGAACAAATATCTAACAGTGTATGTGGTTTTAGTTCTGGAAATTTCATGTATTCCAGAATGGAACGTTAAATGCATAGGGTCCCCATCTCATCCCAGTTGTGTATTTGGTTTACTTCTGGAAGGCACTGTTCATTACTAAGATAATCTTGCATAAGGCTTTCATTTCATTTAATAAAATATTAATGCCAGCAATTAAAAACCTGGGAAAACCTTTTAGAAGTCAAAGCAAATTTCATGAGTTTGGTGATATTGGGAGATAAAATGTGGAGCGTGAGATGTTATCAGGAACCACCTGTCTGCTGTTTCCTCTTAATTGTGTATTGCTGGTGTTTCCAGAGTCTAGAACACTTTTTTCTGCACTTGCTCCAGAGCTATAGTCTGTATTATTTATAGACATTTATGAATTTTGAATCATTGAATATGTACAGTAAAATTGCACTTCAGTTTATACTGATGTTACAAATTAGTTTTACAATACTTGGAACTGGAGTAGTAGGAACAATTGGAACCACAAAGATGGTGCCAGCAAATTCAAAGACGGTGGCCGTAACCTGGCAACAATGAGTAAACTACTGTCACAGCAACTATTATCTTGAGGAATTCAGGGGCAAATTTGATAAAATGCATTGGTGCAGAGCATTGTGATTTGATCACATCAACCCAGAGGTGACCAGGCGGAGTTTGCCCAGTAAGCGGATGCCAATCCCCAGGCTTTAAGGGGACATCCTATGCTATTTTAAAGTGATACCACTGCTGTGCACTCAGATTTAACGTGCACCAATTTTGTGAGTGGCCTTTTATTTTTCTTTAGTTTTAATAAAATCATTTTTAAAAATGAATGTTGTTTTTCTTATGTTCTTGACTGAAGGAGCTATTCTTAGGTGCTGATTCTTTGTGGTGTATTAAAATAGATTGAAGATCATAGTGGAGGAAATGGAAATGGTTGGAGATAACATTGCCAAGGTCCTTCTTAAGTGACCTATTTCAGGTCAGTGGATTGAGGCAAGCGCATCAAGCTCGGGTGATATCACATAAATGGAAGTAGAAATTCTCACTATACACATGGAGGTGTTTTTGGACTTTATTCAATACATTTGATAATTTGGACAGTTAAAAAGAAAAGGATGATTATATATTACTTTTTGTTTTATTAGGTTTAGCTTGTGTAAGCACTAATAGCTATACATCATACTTTGTTTAGTTTGTGTAAGAAATAATTATTAGTCCTGTGACAGACCCAACCGTGACAGGGGCTTTTGGAGGGGACTAGCCTTCTACCCACTGATTATGGCCCGTGGAGACAGCAGATCATTCTCTAAATGATGGACAATAACATTTGGATAAGACTTGGATTACTTCTCTGCATAAATACAGTAAATCTTCCATTCTGCAGTGGATGGAAAGATGTATTATTAATCTTGTATAGGTTAATGATCAGAGGAAATATGGTGGTCCTCATGAGGATTGGGTTGCAGAAGCTCCTCAATTTGGGACAAAATTATTTATCAACAATCTCCCTCAAGAAATTTAAGAAGATAAAATAATTACACTTTTTCAAACTTGGAATATGTTGAGTTTTGTCTTATGATGGACAGATTATACAAGTGAAAGCAAGCACCTGAAAGACAGCACATGCAATGGACCTTGTATATTCAGGGTGTGGACTTATTGCCAGTCAGTCTGAAGTGGGTTCCCTGATTATCAAAGCATTGATCAACTGGCTGTTGATTAGCTTAAAGGACAACTTCACCTTTGGGAACATGTTACATGTTCCACCTGTATATAGGGTGGAACATGTTCGCAATGCTGCTGCAGCAGCTGCCGCCAGCCGCCCCCCCCCCCCCCCCCGCCCGACAGATAGTACGGGGAAACCTCTCCCTGTGTTATCTGTCAGATTTCAAAACAGAGGCCACACAGCTTTGCTATTCATTCACGGATGTCTGTGAATGAATGAACTGTAAGTCCCTTATAGACTGTGGGCTTGTAGTTTTCAATGATCTACCACTGCGCTGTGGAATGCTGTGGTAGTTAATTGCAACTGTCAGAATATCTGCTTGGCCATACATACTGTATAGCAAGCAGATATTCTGACAGGTCTGCAGGAGACCTGCATGGCAGCAGCGATCTACTGATCGCTGTTGCAATGCTTTCTAGGCTCCTGCAGACAAAAATAATAATGTGCATTTATTATTTTTGTCCAAAAGGTGAACTTATCCTTTAATGTTAATTAGATCACTGTTAGCTGTAGTGCTTACCATTTGCATTGTTAAGGATAATGTGAACAAGCTCTTACCGAATAAATGTGGAATATTTATTCTAATGTACAATATTTGTGTTTATTGTTCCTGTGGGCACTACCCCTATTTCGGGAGTGTATAAAAACCTGTGTTTTCTATTCAATAAAGAGTTCCAGTTTGTCATCTAAGCTAGTCTCGTCTAGTCTTGAGTGCAATGCCTGGCTATAATACCTTGAGTCACTCAGTCGGGGTGACAGACATTCCATCACATTTGGTGGCAGCAGTGGGATGCTTCTTGCAGTCTAGGCCATCCAAACCACCACTGGGATTCGAGGTCTGGGTGGCAGAAGAGGAGAGGAACAGATACCTTTGCTCTGCACAATGGTTTTGCACAGAGCAACCCAGATCCCCCCCTTTCACGGGTCTCCTGATGGCGCTTCCTATGGTGGGCACTTGTGCAGGCTCACTCCCATGCCTGGGTGCGTGTGCCTATTCAACCTGCCTCAGCCCCACCGCCCACTCTCTGCTCACAGGTTTTGATTGAGAGCAGCAGGAGCCAATGGCTTCTCTTAAGCCTGTGAGAGCAGGGAGAGAAGAAAAGAGTTGCTGTAGATGGCACAGTGCTGGACCATGATTGGGCTCAAGTGAGTATTTAGGGGGGGCTGCAAGTAAAAGGTTCTTTACCTTAATGCAAAGAATTCATTAAAAGAGAAGTATGGACTTGCTTATAGTCACCTAGGTGGACAATGCTGCGTCTGTCCCCCGCTGGTTCTGCAGTGAGAACTGCAAACACCACTGATCACTCTGTTCTCCACCCCACCCACTCGCTCTCAGCAGAGAGCTGTGACTGTCAGTAAATGGCTCTCTGCTCTGCCCCTCCAGAGCTCACTGAAGTGCTGGGCTGTGGAGGAGATGGGAGGAGCCGGCTTAGGCTCTCGGCGGATCACTGGCATCTCAGGCATCTGGGTGGATCCTGACCATATGGTTGAGATCTTTTCCAAGTCTGGACTGACTGAATGATGTCAGCTGACAACAGACTTTAGCCCACTGTCGGTTGAAAACTGGTCACAAGAGCGCAGAATGAGCTGCACTCCAGTGAGCTATAGAAGTATAGCCAAAAAAGCTTTGACTATACTTCAAAGTAAAAATCCTTTTACCTTTGCAACCACTTTAAGCTCCACGGTGCAATGGGCACACACAAAACTGACACCATGTGCAAAAGAAAAAGCAAGCACTCAAATGTATGCACACAAAAAAAGTGCACAAGGTGTAAAACATGGTAATCCTTCAAAAGAAAAAGGACCCTAGCCCTGAATCCCCATGCCACAAGACTTCTGATGGCGACTGAGTATTCATGGTCCACCCATAGAGGGGAGTATAGATGTTAATTATTTTTCTGAAAACCCCAAACATCTCCTTTTAATCCTTCAAGAGAACTGTCCAGAACTGAATTATGGAAGCGGTCACTGCTGGAACAAGCATGTTCATATTAGGTGTTGCAGCACCTGAAATCACATACTTGTTTCAGGTCAGTGACTTGCCAAGTAGTTAGGTAGGATTTAGATGACAGCCCTGAGCATATTTAAAAAGTAAACGGTGGGAACTCAAACATATTTTTGTCTTGATTGGTTCCTGAAGGTTCTTTTTTTTCCATGCAATACAGGAAGGTGGTAGATGATATGGTGAAAAAGGACATCAAGTATCTAGACATTCTGTTTACTCTGAGTAGAATAAAAAAAAAAAAAAAAAAGAATCTTACAATCAAAATTTCAAATTATTATTATAATGTAACATTTCAAGCATGTCTGACCACAGGTTCATACGGCTACATTGAGTAATAGGCTACACACACACTTCTGTGCAATTTAAATTTAACAGGATTTACTCCAAGCTGAAGTGCTCAGACCAATGTAAAGATTTCCATATATGTATACTCTATTTTTCCTAATCTATATATCTATTGCCTTATATATAAATAATACAAAAATAAATACACTATCAAAAGGTCTAGCTAAGCCTTTTCAAAAGGGCCACTTATGTGATTTGGTAACTGGCGTTGGTCCACAATTAAAGTAAATGGTTCAGAATTAAACATTTTTTATTTTGAATATTTTCCATCTGCAGCAACTGAACTCCAACAGGACAGGGAGGAGAAGATGACTTTCAGCGGTTGCAGGATGAAAATGGAGGGGATTAGGTTCTGTATATGCCTCCCCCACTGCCCCTCCTGTCCAAGTGTAAAACAGAATGTGAAAGGGAGGCCACACGGGCCCCCTGGAGTATGGGGTGGGGTTGTCATTGTGACCCATGAAGCTACACCACTGGTTGGGGATGGGGTAAAAGCACATCTAAACTATGGAGTTATACTACCCCTCCAAAACTGTAAACGAGCCCTCTATAAACTTGCTTCCACACTGTTGTGCTGTGGTTTACCCGCAACACGGGTTCAGCAGTGCACATGTGGCTTTCCTGCAGGTTAGCTGATCTTTGCCATAGAATTCTATTATATCTTGCAGGTGTTGCGCGCTTTCTGAAAGCACACTAAGATGCCTGCATTCAAGAGTTTTGGTGTGCTTTCAGAAAGCGCACCAAAGCCACAGGTTATAATAGAAGTCTTTGGGTGCACCCGAGGATCAGTGTAAAAGCAGCCTAAGTTGTAAACCCTATTATAGGCTGTAATATGTCCATTACAAAAGAACAGTGTATGTGTTGTTTAATACACTTACGTTTTCCTCTTCCAGATTCTGCTGGCAATGCTCTCAGTCTCCAGGCTGCTAGAAAGGTCCCAGGTGAGAGGCACTTGATAACACTCCGCCTTGGACAGAAGCCAGCGCTACAGAGGAAGCATTGGATTATGTGGCTTCTACTGCCTCTGCAGCCACCTACTTCCTCCACTGCCAGCACTGGCTCGATGCATTCTGATGCTCTGGGATGACAGGTCAGCAAGCCCAGACTGCAATCAATGGGTTGACAGCGTTGACATGCACTTACCTGGTTTGAGGTCGAGGGCCACAGGTTCAGCACCACTGGTCTAGTACAAGGGCCTACAGGCCTATTTACAGTTTTGAATTATTTATTGTAAAAAGTGTATTTTTCTGTGCATTACCACAAACACACAAATTGCACACAGCACACATTAATACAGAAAAAAATACAAACCCACAGACATGCACTTTTTTGAAAATTCTAAGGCCCCTTTCACATGAGGTAGACTCCGTTTTGATAAGCAAGGGATTGGTCTACAGCCATATGGACATAGACTCTGCTATCCGTTTATACCCAACTGCCCTGCAATCCACCTAGATGGAGGGTACGGATCCCCTTCCATTTATTTATTTTTTTTTAGTAGACTGGATTAGACCAGAGGTAGGCAGGCATAAACAGATATATGTCTGTTTATACCTACCTACCTCTGGTCTAATCCAGTCTACTAAAAAAAAAAAATAAATGGAAGTGGATCCGTACCCTCCGGCCCAATCTGGTCTGCCTGAAAAAGGACAGGTTGACCTGATGAGGTCCTTCGAATGAAAGGAGCCTATGGCAACACACCATAACACACAGATGGTTCACATCTGTGCTTTGCAGTGAGCTACAAAGCAAATACATTATGTCGCACAGTCTAGGAGCTTTGGTGGGCCATTCAAAAGGAATAGCCTTCTAATGGACCGCAATGTTGGCACATGTTTTACCAAGCATTACTGCAATGCAAAGGTGTAATCGGCTTCTTAAACTTGGCTAACGTGCCAGGTCATGAGCAAATAAATGACCTAATGCCATGGCAAACACTAACTTTCACAGAAGCAAAACAAATAAATGAAAACTAACAAAGCTGAACGTATGCGCAAGCAAGCAACATGCAAATCGGGACAGACTGTCACCTTGGAAACAAAATTACACACAGAGAAACAAAAGGTCATCCCAAACACATCAGCAGCCATACTTTTCATTTCAATGGACATAAGCTCCAAAAACAGCACAAATTTGTATTTCCAAAATTATTGTACTCATCACTATATACTGATATTTATAAATACATGTGATTGGAGGTAAGCGTGCAAGCTAGACAATGACAGATGGTCTGATGCACTTGAGCACGTATTAATTTTCACGGTCAAATATTGATTCATCACAGTTATACGTTTGGGACTTTGTGCTATATGGTTTATGAATATTGTTTATTTATGATCACATGTATTTATATCACCTATCACTTATATTTAGTCACATTCTTGATGGCATATTTTTGGGCTACACATTAGGTGCACCATTGTACACCTATATATTCATTCATATAATTTATGTATTCACCCATTTAGTATCGAGTCCTTTATTTTTTATGTCTATTATCACATGGTATTAGCGCTACACCACCTTATCTACTTACATGACTATTGCACCAGAGATAGGCTTGTCCACTCCCCATTACCACCATGACCGTTCCGTACAAACCCCCCTTTCCCCTTAACCAATTATACTTACAAAAAAACATGACACCAATTTTGGAGTAAATGGCCAACATGGCCTTTTATTAACAACACAAATTTAAATACACCAACCATTCCTTATAACAGAAACCCAAAGAATTGTTGTTGGTCTTCGAAGGCACCCCCAAACAATCTGAAATGCACCTGCGGACAACCATATACACTAGGCCTCCAGCCGCAACCAACCAGCTCAGAGACAACCATACCGTCCGCAGTGCAGCACCACCACCTTCCAGTTAAACCTTGGTTAACTGGGAATGTCCCCGGGCATCCCATACCACCGATGGGTCCCACACCATTGTTTTTACCTTCCAAGATAAGAACCGCCTCCAAAGACCAACAACCGCCCAGGAACCAACATAACCCCCCTTTACCTGGAGGGACCCAATACTCGCCAAAAACAGGGAGGGCGGGAGGGAAGCTCTCACTCCTGACGTCCAGCTCAAACTGACGCCCCCTCACTGAAACCCCCCACCCCAAGGTGCAGGAAACCCCACCTACTCTCAACCTTCCACCAACCCCCACTATCAAAAACAAACCCCTTGGATCTGCCTTAACCCTTTCTGTTCCTCCTTCCCCACTCTGGGCCTAGTCATGTATGCCCTGCGCCATTTCTTCTTTCTTTTTTGCTACGGGCATTCCTATTCATTTACACGTATTGGGATTTTTTTCTTAGCAAAGACATGTAGCAAAATACATTGGCCTAAATTTATAACGAAATTTGTTTTTTTACTGGACATGTTTAACAGCAAACAGCCAAAAAATTGTTTTTTTCTCAGAATTGTCTGGCTAGCACAAAAAATAAAAAATGCACAGACAAACAAATACCACCGAAAGAATGCTCAATTCGTGGGAAAAAAAGAACGTAAATTTCATTCAGTGCAGCGTTACATGACCACACTAATGCAAAAAATGGCCTGGTCAGGAAAGGAGGTAAATCCTCTGGAGGGCACTTGGTTAACACAGTCCAAAAGGGGAAGGATGTGCAGTAAACCAAAAACTTAGTATTTATCTTTCAGCTTACTGTGGGTAGAAAAATTAAAGTGTATCCAAACCCAAGAGCAATGTATTATAGTAAACCAGTTCTTAGTTGGGGTAGCTGAATTTGTTTTCTTTTTTTTCACCTTATAATCCGATCAGTAATGGGCTGTTCACATGTGGCATATGAATCTATGCCCCATGGAACCTGGGAAGGGAACCAGGGTGTGTTCAGGGCATTACACCTGCTTGGATGTCACATTGGGTTGCAGAGGCTGTGTCCGTACTGCTGTTGTGCACCAACTAACTGCAATGGGACTGCCTTTAGGGATGCATGGAACTCCTGTGCACCCCTGTGCAGATTAACATGACCCTTGCACAGGGCATGGATTTATACATCACGTCTGATCGAGGCCCTAAAAACACAGGATTGCAGGATTGTCAACCTAGAAAAGTCTTTTTCAACCAGGGTGCCTTGAGGTCTTCAGGGGTGTCTTGGCAAAATGTCTAAAAATTGTCCAAAACTTTTATACAAGACAGTGGGTGGAACAAGCCTGCCTTTTAGTTACACAAAGCCACAGGTTTTTATTGTGCATCATTACAACCTTCTAGCCACCGGCATCCTGACAACCAATTACATAAATTGATAAGGAGGATGTCGGTTGCCTGCACACCATCCTTGTTTGGCCCTCCCCTGCCCCTCTCCGTCAGCACCAGGGTCACATTAGCTCAGTGATGGAGAAAAAAAATGAGAGGAAGAGAAACATTGGAATACTCGCCAGTACCAATGTGCAAAAGTGTATTTGCTTTGGAAGAACAAATCCCATCTAACGTTGGGTGTCCTACATGTGTGGGTGTTGCTGAGTTATGTAAAACTATTAGAACAGTTTTTTACATTTTAGAATGGGGTGCCTCAAGACCATCATTTTAAAGGGTGCTTCGGAACTGCCCATAGCATAGAGGGTTCCTTGACTGAAAAAGGTGGAGAAACACTGCCCTAGAACAATAAACATGCTGGGACTACAGAACACCTCCCGCTCGCCTACCTAACATAGGGGGATTCTGTAACTTAGAGTTACCTAGGCAGGAAGAGAAGACTGCTGAGATAACACTGTAGAGTGCAGAGTATACATGACATCACTGGGTTTCCCACATGATTTTGTTTTTTTTTCTCACATCAATCATATGCAGCAACACTTTCAATTGTATGATCCAAGCTGAACCATGGGCTGAAGAGAAAAAAGTTACCTACAGGCATCCTCCTTACAGTGTTACTAAACCCAGGACCCTGCATTCACCATATCTGGTCTCCCACAGTACACAGAACATGGAAATGGAATTATTTTAGTAAATATAAACTACTAAATACCTTTTCTCATCAGAAGTTAGAGCAGTCTTGTGACAGTGTCCAGCAGAACACTGGTTAATCTTGTAGGAGGAGTTTTCATTCTCTTCTGACTGTCCTATGAGGCTGCAGGGCACCTGACTCTCTGTCTGGACAGTGCTGATTGGGCCAGTGCTGATCACATGCATTCTCCCAAGAAAAAAAAAACTCTATCAATACACACCAAACGGAGCATGTGCAGCTTGCCCCCAAGGATCTGTTCTATCAGCAGATGAATTGGGGATTGTGGAGGATGGGGAGGATCAGAGAAGACAGGATCAGACACCTTTTTTTCACAATGCAGAGTATTAACCTCTTAGGTTCCACAGTGCTTTACTGCATATACAGACTGATTTTACTGCTGTGGGATTAGTAACACTTTAATGTCAGTCCCCCAAAACTGCTCCCCTTTGTATGCAATTAGTCGTGCATCAATGCAAGATCATCAGCCTTAGGCCTCTTTCACACGGATGTTCCATATGTCCATCTTCATCTGTCTGTTTACAGATGAAAAAAGGACACCCGTGTATTACTATGGACTGGCGGATGTAAATGGATGATCATCTGTTTACATCCATTAATGTCTGCATCCGTTAACATCCATTTTTTTGAACAGAAGAAAACCCTATTTTTCTTGTGTTAACAAAAAAACCACAGAACAGATGAAAAACAGATGTAAAACGGGCAAAAAAAGGATATATAAATGGATGAGAAAAAAAACGGATGTGAACTGATGAAAAAACGGATGTGAACTGATGAAAAAACGGATGTGAACTGATGAAAAAAACGGATGTGAACTGATGAAAAAAACGGATGTGAACTGATGAAAAAAACGGATGTGAACTGATGAAAAAAACGGATGTGAACTGATGAAAAAAACGGATGTGAACTGATGAAAAAAACGGACGTGAACTGATGAAAAAAACGGACGTGAACTGATGAAAAAAACGGACGTGAACTGATGAAAAAAACGGACGTGAACTGATGAAAAAACGGACGTGAACTGAGGAAAAAACGGACGTGAACTGAGGAAAAAACGGACGTGAACTGAGGAAAAAACGGACGTGAACTGAGGAAAAAACGGACGTGAACTGAGGAAAAAACAGACGTGAACTGATGAAAAAACAGACGTGAACTGATGAAAAAACAGACGTGAACTGATGAAAAAACAGACGTGAACTGATGAAAAAACAGACGTGAACTGATGAAAAAACAGATGTGAACTGATGAAAAAACAGATGTGAACTGATGAAAAAACAGATGTGAACTGATGAAAAAACAGATGTGAACTGATGCATTTTTTTCTTGGAAAAAACGTGACTGAACTGATGAAAAAAATGGGACGCCCGTGTAAAAGGGGCCTTACATTGTAGGCTGGGATGCCAAGGGCCTGCCCACATCTCTGGATCGTTGGAGAACAGAATTGAACACCAACTGCCAGGGAAGCAAGGAATACGCCAAGTAGTATACCTATTCCTGTCCTAGAGAAAATTGACCCTTGCAGTGAGAAGGGGGCCCCACATTTTCTGCAACTCGGAGTTCAACTTTAACATGCCAAAAGGAAGCAAATAGAAGTTAAAGCAGAACTAAAGGAAACATATAAAACTGTGAGTAGGCAGCTCTTTATTGCAGAAGAGCATGCAAAGTCTCTTCTACACCAACAAACACTTACCTGCCTGCAAGCAGTCTTCTATTGAATGACACCCTGCTGCTCATGAGCAGCTCACCATGCATTCCCGGCACACCCACACTGGAATGACAGACTCCTGTGCGTATGCTTGGAATGATATCACTTCACCACCAACCGATCAAGAGACTGGAAACCTGGCACCCAGAAATGGCGGGGGAGAAAACAACAGAGGCTGATGAGGGATTTAACCGCCGCATTACTGGAATGAGGTGGTGAGTATTATTATGAGTTTCGTTCACCTTAACTGGTAAAGTTTACATAGATGAGAACAAAGGACGTCTGTTCGGCTGCACACCAAACAATCCACTTTATTGAACCAAGATAAAACCAATACAGACAGTAGAAATACAGTGGGGGACTGGCAGGTTTCAAACAAAAAAAAGGTGACTTTTTAGATGCGAGTTACTGTAAGTGGACAAAAAGTTACCTTCCTTTATATGTCACTCTTCTCACCACCTTACTGATCTAGCTGGAGCAACTAAAGGTGTGAACTTTACACAGGATAAAATAAAGGCTTCAAAACAGACTCAATCCATTATTCACGACCACTCAAGATACAGTATAGCAAACACTACCTTAAAAGCACTGATGACAGCATAAAGAGAAATCAAATAACATCCAAAGCAATATACTTTTCCCAGAAGTATACTTGCCCCCTGCACAAGCTTTAGTAAACACATATCCATTAAAACAATGATTGAAGAATGAACTACTTACCTATCCAACGTTTACAGAGTGTCTTGGATTGGTACCACTTTCTTTACAAGGAAGTGCTAGGTTCAAATGAAAGACGACTGCCGAGACATTTTACCTTCCTGTGCATGTACATTCTGGATTTCATGTTACAAGGTGGAGTTATTACAGTGGAAATCCACGCCTAAAAGAGAAATACAACCTCCCAACTCTTTACAACCAGGGAGCAGAAAATCACGTGTCTCCATTGTTCCATTGACAACATCCTGTTACGACTTCACAAGTACTACTGCAGTAGTTAAAGGTGCTGTCATTCCAGACACACAGGATCTCCTGCTAATATTTAAATAAGCTTTGTACAGGAGCAAAGAGACCGTGACGGAAATATTCCACTCAAATCTTTAGCTTCACTGAAATAGATTATGCATTAATATATAAATAACACACACACTGCGAGGCATTTACTAAAACTGGAGAGTGCAAAATCTGAACAGAAGCCAATCAGCTTCCAGGTTTTATTGTCAAAGCGAAATTGAACAAACTGAAGTCAGAAACTGATTAGCTACCATGCACAGCTGCACCACATCAGTCACGACTTGGCATGCGATTTGCCTGCCATGCGACTTGCAAATCGTATGCCAAGTTGCATCCTATTGTCTGCAATTACAGCAGTCAAATCAGTGCGTTTCCAACTTACCCCTGGTTCACATATATGCGGCCGTACGGGCCGCATTTTGCACGGGCACAAGAGCCCATTCATTTGAATAGACTCCCCGAGCCCCGTGACACGCAGGGAAGAAGTCCCTGCACTTCTTTGGAAAACGCAGCCCATGCGGGAACCTTGGTTCCCAGTACGATTGCGTTTTCCAGTGCAGGCGGCATGCCAATAGAACTAAATGGCACCCACCCACAGGTCTGAAGTTCTCTGTGCAGGTGGTGTGGCTGCACTGATTTTCATGCGGATCCGCAGCGGCACCACCCACACATATGTGAACCTAGCCTCAGTTGGAGCTGCACCGATTTCTAAAGTAGTACATGCACTACTTTGGGTGCGATTTGCATAGACATCTGTGTCAGATGTCTTGCAAATCGCACCTGAAATCGCCATCTCACCCGAACGAAGTCGCACGATTTCAAAGTCGGGCTTGATGTGACCAGGGGGTAAGCTGGCCATGAACTATAACATTTTCTGTCCAATTCCTGCCCAATTTCCATTAGGGAAGGTCTAATTGGATACGATTGTTATTTAGGTTTGGCCTCATATTATATGGTTTTTGGTAAATCTAAAGCAAAATTCTCAAGAAAATTGTATAATGTATAGCCAGCCTTAAGCCAGCCATACACGGGTCCAGGGGCGGACTGACCATTTGGAAACTCGGGCACTGCCCGAGGGCCCGGGTTCAGTAGGGGGCCCCATGAGATTCCCCTGGGACCTTATTCATAGGCTTTTTGGAGTTTGGGCAAGGACACAGGGGCCCCATGATCCCCTATTGCCCAGGGGCCCTATGAGTTGTCAATCCGCCCCTGCTTGGTTGAATTTCAAAATCAATGTTGCAACATCGGATTACAAAAAGGGCACAAAATTTCTGATTTTCTAAAGAAAATCTGTTGTAATTTGACCCATGTATAGCCTGCATTAGACTAGGTTGACTCCTATGCAGGTTGTGTTTGAGCTGTTTCTGCATTGCATTTTGCATTGCGTTTTTGCCGCTTTTTTTTTTTTTCATTTTTCTTGTTGCTAGGCAGATTTAAAACGCAAAATGCAAAACACATCAAAAATGCGGCAAAAAAGCATTACATGCTTTTCTGGCAACTTTTTGCATTAAAAAAAAATGCACCAGGTGAAAAACGCAGAGATGTGAACCTGTCCCATAGGAAATCATGTTAAATGGACTGTACTGTGCTTCAGCCAAATGCTGCAGAAAAAGCTTAGGTGTGAACCTAGGGTAAGGCTAGGTTCATACCTATGCAGGTTGTGTTTGACCCCTTTTTTGAATTGCATTTTTTGTTGCATTTTGCACCTGCGTTTTTTTATGCATTTTTCTTTTTTTTTGCTTTTATCTTGTTGTTTTTTATAATTGAAGTTTATAGATCCAAAACCACAATGTTTTGCATTTAAAAAAGTCCTTGACCCTTTCCAAAAATCGCACCAGGTGAAAACACGGAGATGTGAACCTGTCCCATAGGAAATCATGTTAAATGGACTGCTGTGCATGTCTGCAAAACACAAAACGCATAGGTGTGAAACTAGACTAAGGGCCGGACACTATAGAAACAGTCCAAGTGCGTTTTTTATGCATTCCAGTTCATTTTTTTCCCCTCTCTTTTTTTTTCAATTTAAAATAGGGAAACGTGCATTCCAATACAGTTCTGCGCAGAAAAAAAACGCAGCCTGTTTTTTTTTTCTGCAACTGGAACGCACTTGAACTGCAAGCACTGATGTGAACTATGACATTGACAACCATATAACCTACTTTCTGTGCATTTTGGATACAGAAAAAAAACAATTAAAACAAATGTAGTGTGAACTGGCCCAATATGTATTGGAAATTTTTTAAGAAGCTGCAGTTGTAGGATTTTGCAATAGTAAAGAAGCATTCACTTTCAAGTCATTGTACAGGATTATGCTTATATCTTTTCTGTGTATAGCACATACCTATATACAGTATCTCACAGAAGTGAGTACACCCCTCACATTTTTGTAAATATTTTATTATATCTTTTCATGTGACAACACTGAAGAAATGACACTTTGCTACAATGTAAAGTAGTGAGTGTACAGCTTGTATAACTGTAAATTTGCTGTCCCCTCAAAGTAACTCAACACACAGCCATTAATGTCTAAACCGCTGGCAACAAAAGTGAGTACACCCCTAAGTGAAAATGTCCAAATTGGACCCAATTAGCCATTTTCCCTCCCCAGTGTCATATGACTCGTTAGTGTTACAAGGTCTCAGGTGTGAATGGGGAGCAGGTGTGGTAAATTTGGTGTTATCGCTCTCACTCTTTCACACTGCTCACTGGAAGTTCAACATGGCACCTCATGGCAAAGAACTCTGAAGATCTGAAAAAAAGAATTCTTGCTCTACATAAAGATGGCCTAGGCTATACAAAGATTGCCAAGACCCTGAAACTGAGCTGCAGCACAGTGGCCAAGACCATACAGCAGTTTAACAGGACAGGTTCCACTCAGAACAGGCCTCACCATGGTCAACCAAAGAAGTGGAGTGCACGTGCTCAGCATCATATACAGAGGTTGTCTTTGGGACATAGACGTATGAGTGCTGCCAGCATTGCTGCAGAGGTTGAAGGGATGGGGGGGGTCAGCCTGTCAGTGCTCAGACCATACGCCGCACACTGCATCAAATTGGTCTGCATGGCTGTCATCCCAGAAGGAAGCCTCTTCTAAAGATGATGCACAAGAAAGCCCGCAAACAGTTTGCTGAAGACAAGCAGACTAAGGACATGGATTACTGGAACCATGTCCTGTGTTCTGATGAGACCAAGATAAACTGATTTGGTTCAGATGGTGTCAAGCATGTGTGGTGGCAACCAGGTGAGGAGTACAAAGACAAGTGTGTCTTGCCTACAGTCAAGCATGGTGGTGGGAGTGTCGTGGTCTGGGGCTGCATGAGTGCTGCCAACACTGGGGAGCTACAGTTCATTGAGGGAACCATGTACTGTGACATACTGAAGCAGAGAATGATCCACTCCCTTCTGAGACTGGGACGAGGGCAGTATTCCAACATGATAATGACCCCAAACACCCCTCCAAGATGACCACTGCCTTGCTAAAGAAGCTGAGGGTAAAGGCGATGGACTGGCCAAGCATGTCTCCAGACCTAAACCCTATGAAGCATCTGTGGGGCATCCTCAAATGGAAGGTGGAGGAGCGCAAGGTCTCTGACATCCACCAGCTCCGTGATGTCATCATGGAGGAGTGGAAGAGGGCTCCAGTGACAACCTGTGAAGCTCTGGTGAACTCCATGCCCAAGAGGGTTAAAGCAGTGCTGGAAAATAATGGTGGCCACACAAAATATTGACACTTTGGGCCCAATTTGGACATTTTCACTTAGGGGTGTACTCACTTTTGTTGCCAGCGGTTTAGACATTAATGGCTGTGTGTTGAGTTATTTTTAGGGGACAGCAAATTTACATTGTTATACAAGCTGTACACTCACTACTTTATATTGTAGCAAAGTGTCATTTCTTCAGTGTTGTCACATGAAAAGATATAATAAAATATTCACAAAAATGTGAGAGGTGTACTCGCTTCTGTGAGATACTGTATATCTCCTTATAATAATGTCCCTCCTAACCCTCTTGTATTGAATTGTATTGTTGCTATATTGTCTCCCTTTATATTGTAAAGTGCTGAGCAAACCGTTAGCACTATATATATATATATATCCTGTATAGTAATAATGATCATGGCTATACTATTCACAATATACCTGATTTTAAAACCTTATCAGCTTTAAAAGACACCTGAAAGGAAGAGCACTATTTTTTCTGATACAGCTAATTACAGTTCACTGAAAATCACACAATCATTTCAAGTCATATTTAATTTTGCGATTGGATTTCTTATTATTCTGTAAAAGGCTGTGAAGTCAGATTTTTGAGGTTTTTGCTATTGTTGCTCCCCATGTCTGCCATCGGGTCATTAAAACATCCTGATGGTACAGTCAATTTTACCAGCAGGTGGTACTGTAGGTGCAAAATGATCAAAAGAGGTTCACTCTTTCAGAGAAATAGAAATCAAACAGTAGAGGTAATCAAATATCCAGTATATGAAGCAAAGCTCAAGTACAAGTGAGAATAACCTCAAAACAGCAGATGGAAGTTCAAAAGTAACAACAGAAGGTGTTATCTCCTAGATTGTAAGCTCGAAAGAGCAGGGCCCTTGATCCCCTCATGTTTTGCATTGTATTGGTATTGTTCTGTCACATGTTCTGTCTCCCTTTGTAATGTACAGCGCTGAGCGAACTATTGGCGCTTTATAAATACTGTATAATAATAATAATATTTCACTGAAAAAGTAGCAGATGCTTGGAACTAGGGTTGCCACCTCATCCCTTTAAAACCAAACACATTAATTGCACAGGTCTGAGGCTAATTTAATGCAGATAAGGCACTAAGGCTAGGTTCACACCTATGCAGGTTGGGTTTGAGGCATTTCTGCATTGCGTTTTTGTACTGGTGTTTTTGACATGTTTTGCATTTTTTTTCCTTGTTGCTAGGCAGATTTTAAAAACGCATCAAAAACACGGCACAAACACATCAAAAACGCAATACATGCTTTTCTGCAGCATTCCCATTGAAGTCTATAGAACCAAAAAAGCAACATTTTGCGGTCCAAAAAATGCACCAGGTGAAAAACGTGATGTGAACCTGTCCCATAGCAAATCATGCTAAATGCACTGTACTGCGTTTCTGCAAAACGCTGCAGAAAATGCTAAGGTGTGAACCTAGGGTAAGCGAGTTTAATCACCACCTTAAATCAGCCACACAACCTGTGTAATTAATGTGTTCAATTTTAAAGGGATGAGGTGTCAACCCTGCTTGGAACAGACCTCCAACAGAGGTAGGGCATCAATGAACAGTACGCCTGGGTTCAGACATACGCAGTGCGGGAAGCCACATGATTCGTATAGGAGTTGCACCACATTCCTGTTCAAATCACAAGCAATTCTATGCAGTGCAATTTGAGCCTATTTATTTTATATGGCTCATATCACACTGCAAGTGCACAAAAAAGGTGCAGGCGGATTTTTTTTTCTTTTGCTGCATTTGTATCGAATCCAATTCTGGCAATCGCACTGAGTTTTGTGATCGGTTTTTGGAATGTCTTTCACATTGACAACCGCAGCAGATCACATGATCACGGGATTTGGATGTGGTGTTTCTCCCACATTGCACATATGGGAACCTAGGCTAAGGCTTAGTTGACACTTGCAAGTTGGGGGGGGGGGGTAAAAACAGGGTTATACACATGCTGCGGCTACAGTGCTTGGCATCACAAAATGTCCAAAATTATCCCTGCTGTTGTGGTTGGCAGGCAGTATCAGCCATTGAATGCAACCCACTCAAGTGAATGGGGGCTGTGCTGCAACCGCCCCATAACCACGTGCAATGGTGGTGCAGGCTTTTAGGGGTTACAACAGGTGGTAAAAAGGCACCATAATGCTTTCTCATCACAATTCAAATGTATAACCAAGCCATGTTCTAACAGCTTTGATGGAAGATTTTCATTTTTACATATGTCCAATTTACACGTACTTAAGAAAGTCTGAACTAAACATTTTATTACCAACAAAAAAAATTAAAACAAAAAGGAATGCTGGTGACTTTAACACAGAACTAAAGCACTGAAATTGAGAGAAAATATTGGGCCCCCAGTAGCTTTTTTTTTTATGATAATGAGCAAGTGTGCACAGCATATTTTCACAGAATGATATTCTTGCAGTCCTACCTTGCAAAGTGCCAGTACCAAATGCACCCCCCCAGTTCTGCATTGCCAGTGCTTCAATTTTCCCCTGGTCGTCTTCCAAGCTCGAAGTCTTCTTGATTATCTAAACCTGGGTTCACACTGATGCGGTCCTGAATTCACAGCGTTTTCTGTGCGAATTCTGCACCGCATCAGAATCTCACCCCATTGATGTGAACCACTGCGGGTGTGTATGTTAAGTTAACAACACCCTGAAATTGGTCCACAAAATGCAGTGCGATGTGCAGAGTTGGATCGCATAGGTGTGAATACCCATGCGATTCGATTCTAGTGCGGACCCAAAAAAAGGTTCTGCGCCTTTTTGATGCGGGGTGATTTGAGCCATACATAATGCATGGCTCAAATCGCACCGCACACAATTTGCATGTGATTTGCACAGGAATGCGATGCGGTTCCCATGCAAATCACATGCGATGTACCGCACCACATGAGTATGAACCTAGCCTTAGCCACAATTAGAAAGCTCTGGTGCACACAAATGTGAGTTTCTTTGTCCTGGCACAAAATCATGCTGGAATTGCTTGATGAGCTGAGCATGCACACCTCAGTGTATAAAATGCTGGCTGGCAGGTAAAAGCATTTATGGCAGAACAGAACAGTCTCTTCTGATATGGAAAAACAAAGCTTACCTATCAGCATTATTTGCAGAACTGTCTTTAATTCCACTTTAAAACCTGCCTTATGAACCCTAGATTAATCCCTAAAAGTATTTCAGAAAATCCATCAAGTTCTGCAGAAGGGACCAGCATCTTTAACCTCAACAATGGCAATCAGGATAGAAAATCTACCGTAAAATGCAAAGCGTTTGGTGCAGATTTCACATTTTTAGCCAAATGTTTAACTTCATGCACCTCAGCATAAATTATGAAATTATTTCACAATTGGCTCAAACTTGGTGGGCAAGCAGTTCAGTGCACATCCAAACATAAAAGAAAACGAGCGCTAGATCTATGCAAATGGAGCAGCTAGCATGAAAGGTAATGACCTCAGAACCTTCTGTAACACAATATATAAAACAACATGCAGCGCTGAAATGGATAATAATTACCATAAATAGTTATTATGATGCGTTTCAAAATACCGTGTATTATACGGATATATATAGCGTCTCTAAATAGCAGAGAAAAATATGTGATTAAACGGCACTCCACAACGGTACAAATATGTGATACGATCGTGACAGTCTTACAAAAAGTCAGGATATTAATGGTGACATTGGTGGTAGATATAGATGTAGATTGCACTAACCAGATAGCGCTTATTGTTGCGCATATAATTGATGATAATGGATCATCTAAAGTTGGACATCTGGTATTCGGATCAACTGATGAACAGCACCAGGGATTGCAGCATATCAGCCAGTGTTTCCAGATAATAAAAGATGCGGTCTGAGTCCACCAGAGGGAACCAGCGATCAAGATGTCATCCAGGATTTTTAGCCCAGTGTCAAGATGTGTGTCCAGTGCACATAGAATGACATTATTAAGCCGATTTACTAAAGCTGGAGAAAATAAACTGAAGTTGTGCTCATAGCAAATATTCTTGTTTAAGTTTCCCCATCCATTCCATGAAAATATTAATTTGTTGCAGTCAAAAGCAACTCTAATACCAAATTAAAAAAGAAAAAAGCGCCACTTACAAAAAACACCAAAGTGTCAGCAGCATATCCCACCCAAAATAAATTTTGGCAACAATAATCCAAATTAAAAGGTATGCGCTAATAAAAAACTTATACAAAAGTGTATGTCATCATCCAGAAAACATTAGTGTTTTAAATAAATTATAGTGTCCAAACATAAATTAGTGTCCAAAAAAAATATATATCTTCAGTGACTTGAACCAATTGTGAGAAATCCACCACCAAAGGAGATTAAATAAACTCACCAGAGCTAATGGCTGGTCAGATTATAAACCAGCAACAGCGCTTGTTCTCTGGGAGCAATGAACCCGATGTCCAAATAGATATGGTGATGTTTCAGATACTTCCAGATAATAATCACAGCCAAACAACTTTGCAGCCCAAGCTCTTATGATGAACTTCTCCACTCTCTCATACCTCCATGAGAGCATGCAGTACACTCAGGGAAAAAAAGAGAACATAATGGTGCAATACGTTTTTTTCATTTATCTCTTTAATAAAAAAGGTATAAGGAAACTCACAAAGAAGGTGTCCAACAGACACCAGCTTCAATCGCAAAAAAGGGTTGAGATACAGTTAACGCTCACCGCAGATCTCTCCCATACAGCACAGACCAGCAAGGCTCTCTAACGGCCACGTCAAATAGGCTACGCCCTATTTGATGTGGCCGTTAGAGAGCCTTGCTGGTCTGTGCTGTATGGGAGAGATCTGCGGTGAGCGTTAACTGTATCTCAACCCTTTTTTGCGATTGAAGCTGGTGTCTGTTGGACACCTTGTTTGTGAGTTTCCTTATACCTTTTTTATTAAAGAGATAAATGAAAAAAACGTATTGCACCATTATGTTCTCTTTTTTTCCCTGAGTGTACTGCATGCTCTCATGGAGGTATGAGAGAGTGGAGAAGTTCATCATAAGAGCTTGGGCTGCAAAGTTGTTTGGCTGTGATTATTATCTGGAAGTATCTGAAACATCACCATATCTATTTGCACATCGGGTTCATTGCTCCCAGAGAACAAGCGCTGTTGCTGGTTTATAATCTGACCAGCCATTAGCTCTGGTGAGTTTATTTAATCTCCTTTGGTGGTGGATTTCTCACAATTGGTTCAAGTTACTGAAGATATATATATTTTTTTGGACACTAATTTATGTTTGGACACTATAATTTATTTAAAACACTAATGTTTTTTGGATGATGACATACACTTTTGTATAAGTTTGTTATTAGCGCATACCTTTTAATTTGGAAAAGCAACTCTAATGCTGAACATAATTTTCTATAAATAATGAAAAAAAATTCTCACCCCAAAATCAGACTGTCAAAGCATCTTATCAATGAACAAAGGACCAAAAAATTATCCAATATCCACATATCCCCTTTAATCTTCTTGAAGATGTCACATATGCCAAAGGGACCTTCTAGAAGAAAAATGTTCCTGTAGCAAATTCTCTGGAAGAGAACATCAACAAAACCAAAAAAAGACTAAATGCTGTATGTATGTAGCACCCCCCTAGTCGGGTGTTAAGATCGGTAAATTTAGTTTGGGCCCATTGTAGTCAATGGGGTTAATCTGTTCTGTTAGGCAAATTTAGTTTGGCTCACTGTACCCAGTGAGGCTGAAACGCTATTTGGGGTTTTTAGCCAAGTGTTAGAGTAGGTAAGATTACTTATAACCCACTGTAAACTGTGGAGTTGGGTTTAATTATTTTGGTCTGGTCTGTGTCCTGAGGGCTGCATGACTGTTTGCTCCTCCCTGTTCACCTGAAATAGCTCTGGGTAATAGAGACATGAGCATATCAATTAGCAGCCTAATATTCATGTAGCCCCAGCCAATCCCTTGGAGGTCTGGCCCAGAGGATTCTGGAAGAAAGCAAATACCCTGGAGCAGAGAGCAGTCTTCATCTTTGTCAAAAGGGGGAGATCATCGCTTAGGGGGATTGTTTGCCTCTCCTCGACACTTTGCCATGTGCTCGTCGAGTGGAGGTCGGAGGGGCCTGAAGCCACTGTTTGCTGCTGAAGGATGACTGAGAGGATTATCATCTGAGGATTTAGTCTGGTACCACTGGAAGAAGCTGCCTGCAGGATACTGGTAGGAGGCCACCTTTTATCCAGAGGCGTTCTGCGAGTACAGGCAGTGAGAGATCCTGGAGACCACCCTTCTTGTGTGCTAGGAAGTCAGCTGTATGTTTGCTAAGAATTTTTTTCTGTCCTGAAGAGCATAGCTTATCCATTCCTTAGGAAGGAGGCTGCTGCTTGGACTGTCCACTGAGGAATGCTCAGCCACCTCAATACTGTCTTGCAGAACCTGTTCACTCTCTGCTACACAGGGACAATGTTCAGCGTTACAAAAGTTCCAAGTTTCAAGAAGCAAGTTTCAGTGTCCTCAAAGTTCATTATAGCAAGTTATTTTGTATTGTTTCGGGTTTGTATTGTGGAATATTCTGCTTTCCCAATCCCCATCCAAGTTCAACCCTTTATTAAAACATCAAAACCAACAACCCTAGACTGTTTGAGTCAAGAGAGAGAAAGTGCATGTGTGCCTGGCTGTGGGTCGTCTACAGGGAAAAGGATCCTGGGGCATATTACAAGTGGCTCCTATGGGGGTACTGCTGCATGTGTAAGGGCAATCCTTCCTCCTTGAAGAAGAAATACAATCAAGTTTGTTATCCCAGTAAACCCCAGAGTCCACTCTTGCACCAAGGCCTTGTCTATTTTACCAGAAAGCATCAGGTAAGTGTAAAGAGAGACTGTAATTCACCATAAATAAAGAAGTTGCAAATAAATAACTGATATTCAATACATTTGGACAAAAGCTCTAAATTAAACCAAATAAAACAGGGCCAACATAAATCTCCTAAACAATAAAATCTCCTAAACAATAAAATCCCTCAAAATCCAATGGAGTAAAATAGAAAAATATCAAAAACACAGAAAAACCCATAGGGAGACATTTTGTCAAAATGGAAGCAAATCAAAACATCTGTAACAAAAAAATGTTAATTCAAAGATATAAAAAGGTATATAAATAGAGTCAGTCTTTTAATTCAGTGGACACAAAGAATAGGACACATGATGAATTAATGGGAAAGTGCTCAGTTTTTTCATAGCAGCAACCCCTAAAGCAGACAAATTTAAATACGTAGGAACAAAGCTCTTTTGGCTATGAGTCTCCAGGTGATCACAGGTGTGCACTTTGTGCTGCACTTCTGTGACCTGTATTCAGCCAACAGTGGGTTTAAGTCTTCTGTCGGCTGAAGTCACTGAGCCAGTCCAAACTCTGGAGAGATCCTGACTTTAAAGCTGGAATTCACCTAGATGCCTGGACCAGCAGCTGGCTCAGTCCCTCAGTGCACCGCTTTGAGTTTAAGTCACTTCTCCCCTCCACAGACTGGTGTTCCAGTGAGTGCTGGGGGGCAGAGCTCAGAGCTGGAGACTGATACTGCTCTGTGAAGACTGAGAACTGAGCGATCAGAGGTCTTTGTTCACTAAGTTCTCAGTGTAGAGGCAGCAGGGTACAGATGCTGCATTCACCTAGGCGAGTATGTGTGTTTGTTTTTATACATTCTCAAACTTCTCTTCTAAGCTTTAATAAGAAAGGAGAATGAAAGGAGACCCAACACAAATCTCTACTGATTTTGAAAAATGATAAGGATAGAGAAGTTTGAACTGTTGCATAATTGTATCATATTAAAATCACGTACATGTAATGGGTATATTAATAAGAACTGCCGAGAGCCTTAGGCACCTAGTTAGGGCACATTTTCCAGATTTCATTTAGTAAAGAACATGCAATTATTTTTCAATTTGTTTTAGCAACCCCTGTGTCTACAAACGTAGACAGCTTTCACACTTTAGCAAACATAAATGCCAGGTTTATTATTGCGTTTGCTAAGTATATTACTTAAAATATGTATACACAAATAATGAGGGGGGTCTTTTATATTGATGTACTTTTGAATAGAAGATGGCTATTGTTGGCTTTTTGGCCCTAATAACACTACTGGAGCAGGGCACGACATTTCACAGGCTGAAAGTTAGGCAAATGTGTGTTATAATTATGCTAATAAATTTTGTTTTACAGAATAGTAAAAAGTACACAGTTGTAAAATGATAAAAAAATACACATAAAAACATGCATGCTGCAGAAATCATCTCATTTTCAGTGTATATACATTTATGTATTCCAGTGAATGTTGCCCAGGACTGAATTGCAGTCCATAATTCCCATGGAATCATGAGCATTCATAAATAGTGTATTTAAACAAAAGAATCCTGCAGCAGTAGCTCCTGACATTTAGCAAATGCCAGAGCCATATATTAATTTGAATATCCTCTCACAATAAACATTGTGAATCAGTAAAATAGAAGCCTTGTTTTATCTTGATTTAGAGTGAGGTGTGCAATTGGAAATTATTTGGAAGGCTGTGACAGATTTTATATTCAACAAAGCTTGGGCACTTACAAAAATATTTTGAAAGTGCAAAATTACGTTTTAAACTATATAATGCTTAAATTAACAAAGCATTTGACATGATGGAATTTTTCCCAGGCACAACACAATTGTTCTGTTAAAACATACAGATTAGTTGTACAAAAACACTTGTATTTTTGAAAGTATTTTTAACATCATGTTTAGTGTCTAAAACCACATTCATGTATTTAAACTTGCATTACATCTCAAATACAATGCAAATTACATATTCAGATTCTCGAAAGCTCAACGTGTTTCTTGGATTTTTTCCACTTCATCAGGAGATGAATATCACTGAATATAAAACATGCATTAACACATATTATATTTTACCCATACACAGTTTTTACAATTCCCATTTACCTGAATATGTCCAAAAGAAAGAAAAGGAAGGAAAACTTTTGGAGGCTCAGGCAGGGAGGCAGATCTGGATGTTGCAATCCCACCTTAATAATTATAGGGCATGCTGCACAAGCAAGTTGATGGGTTATCCCGCACATTAAACTTATAGACTGAATGAAGAGGCGGTATGTTGTCAGGATTATCTATGATATATAGAAAAGATCTTTTATAATTATCTCTTAAAATATATCCCCAAATATATACGCGTATACACATACACACACACACACACACACACACACATATCCCTTTAATACCAGTTGATTAAGTTTACCTAATATACTTGCTGGCTCCTCTTGAGGGTGTTTCAAAACCTCCCCCAAGGTTCGCAATAATAAGGATCCTAGTAGACAGCCAAACATTAGAATGCTTTGTGATATATGAGGATCAACCTGCAAAAAGGGTTAAAAGAGCCTGCTTCGCGACAACAAACAAAAAACAAAACACAAGCAAGATCCACCTACCATAAATGCCTAATAGTTGTCAAGTCGAAGACCCAGTTAGTGGGGGTCACCTCCCCAGCTCCTTTCCCTGTTCACCCACCGAACCATAAGGGCTATCCAACCCCAAATGCATCCCCCATATATATGGCTGCTGAGATAATACACCTGTGGATGCCAGCCAGCATCCTGGATGCTTCCAGATAGCAGACGGAGCATCAACGCTTGGTGCGCATGCTCGCACCCTAAGTGGGCGGACCAGGGACGGTGGTCATATCCTGTCCCAATGGCCAGGATTCCATTACACATTCACAGTCCCTTTTTAGGTCCTATAGGGGGAGTTCTGTTGAAGGCATTAGGTTATTGCTTTGGAGCCAAACTCCTGTTTTCAGGACAGTAGGATGCTGTCCGCCTTAGGATGGTCTCATCCTTGTTTATGGGCAGCAGGCTGCTCATGTGCACCCTGTCGGGACTGTGCTTGAGCGCCTCTGGGACAGGACATGGCCACCGTCCCTGGTCCGCCCACTTAGGGTGAGCGCATGCGCACCAAGCGGTGATGGTCTGTCGGCCATCTTGGAGCATCCAGGATGCCAGCTGGCGTCCACAGGTTCATTATCTCAGTGGCCATATATATGGGGTATGCATTTGGGGTTGGATAGCCCTAATGGTTCGGTGAGTGAACAGGGATAGATGCTGTGGAGATGACCCCTGCTGACTGGGTCTTTGACTGAAACCATTAGGCATTAATGGTGAGTCTTGCTTGCATTTTGTTTTTTGTCTGTTGTCGCGAAGCAGGCTCTTTTAACCCTTTTTGCGGGTTTATCCTCATATCACAAAGCATTCTAATGTTTGAATGTACATTTGGGCGGAATATAATGTGTGTTAATGTATGTTTTTATATTCAGTGATATTCATCTCTATCTCCTGATGAAGTTGATAAAATCCAAGAAATACTTTGAGCTTTTGGGAATCTAAATATGCAATTTGCATTGTATTTGAGGTGTAATGGAAGTTTAAATACATGAATGTGGTTTGACACTAAACTTGATGTTAAAAATACTGAAGTGTTTGTGTACAAATAAACTGTATGGTTTTAATAGAACAATTGTGTTGTGTCTGAAAAATCCCACCATGTCAAATGCTTTATTAATTTAAATGAAATAGGGATGTGGTACGTTCTGGGCCATCTGTACTGTGTATATAATGCTTAATTTTCACTCTCCCTTGAATGTATGCAGCAAATATTTGTTTTATGTCAACTGTAAGTTTTCCTTAAATTGGCCATAGATGGGAAGATACCTCCCTGAGAGAAACAGGCAGAGATATAATGATCTGTCTTTGAAAAGCGCATGTGTAACAGGAACCAACTGTGATCCTCACCTCATGATGACACTGACAAATCTGTACTACTTTCGAGCAGAAGATCATTCAACACAAGGACATTTTTCCAAGGTACAAAAATCTCCTAAGCGATTTATTATGCCTTATGGGGATCACCTATGTTTAGTTAAGGGGTTGCAAATTATTTCAATGCAAATACAAGTGTATTTGGAAGGTCCAGTATTGTATTACAGCCTATACCATTAAGACAAAAGAACAGTTTGATCAACTCGACAAAGGTTATAAAAAAAAAGTGCAAACCAGGGAACAGATACAAGAACATATTTAAAGTTACTGAATATCCCTTATAGCACAGCTATTAACAAATGGAAAGGGCATGGCACAGCTGTAAATCTGCCAAAAACAGGCTGTCCACAAATGGTAAGTGCCCAAGCTAGAAGATTAAGTTGGCCACCAAAAGACCTATGACCCTTCTGAAGGAGGTATGGGCCTGATGGGCTGAGATCAGAGTGTCTTTGTATACAACTGTTACTAGGGTGCTTAGCCATTTAAAGATTTGTGGCAAAAACTAAAACTGGTATAACACCTTACCTAAAGTTTTCCAGAAGGCACCTGGGAGACCCTGAAGTCAAAAAGTAGGCTTTATGGTCTCATTAGGCCAACATTTAAACAATTTACTGGATATAAAAGGAAAAAAAAAAAAAAAAAAAACTTTCCAGCACATTCATCAATATACTGTAGCGAATACATATTCTTACTTTGTTTTAGATATATTTCTTTATGCTTTAATCAATGCACCAGAACATATTTAAGCAAGCAAAGCTCTGCTCAAAAGCATTATATCCATAAAAGAAGATAATCCAATTTAACCATATAATTATTGACACGCAGTGAACCTCAAACAATCTAATTAACCAAAGTCTACTGCTATAAATTCAATAAAGTAGATCAAATGTTTTGTATTTTACAGTTTCTCCAAATCCATGTAATCTTGCTAAAATGAACTTCTTGCTCAAAGTGCTTTCATAAAATACAACGTGTGGGTTTCCTGATAATTATTTTCTTATCCATTCAAACCATATACTTTGACTGATCGAAATATTCACTTATACTAATATTTAATAGTAAAACTTAATCCCTTCAATTCCTAAAGGGTAAGATACATAACCAGCTGTGAGAAACGACTTGAAAACAACTCCAGATCCAATGATAGGGTTACTAAGCTTTACTCAAAGTCTGTATATTTTTGGCTGAGGGTGAGATCTCTCCAGGGAGTCATGGGGTTCATCGATTATAGCCCTATTTGGCATAGTTCCATCTATGAAGAACTGGAGAGGTTGCCTTGTGCAGGGATGTGGATACACTGGGGAATTACCTATTTGTGCCAAATCTTCTGGAGTGGCTCTCTTCTCTCATTCAAAAAGGACCTGCGGACTGCATTCCACCTCCCTCCCATGTCACAGTTTTACTACCTCCAAATATGCCATGTTGTCCGCTCTCAAGGCCCCATGACTGACTGGTATTTATCTCCCACACCTATTTTACACTACACCTTTGTAACGATAAAGAACAGTGGGAGCAAGATGTAGGTCCCTTAGAGGAAGATATGTGGGATAATGCTTTAGATTCAGTTTTACTCTGTTCCCTTAACACTAATCAAAGGCTCTCTCAGTTATACATTGCTCTATGCGCTCAGTACACGCCTCTTAAATTGCATCATATGGGTATTCTGCAGACTCCTCTATGTGCCAAGTGTGCTGCTGCGCAAGGTGACCTTCTTCACCTTTTATGGCACTGCTATTGGTCAGATGTGATAACTACTATTAACGCCATTTTTTCAAATTACCATACCTGTTTAACCCACTCATTATACTTTATGACCTCCCACTAACCGAGTTTCAGAATGCAGATGTTAATAGGGCATTTTTTCAAGAAAGCTGACTATTCCTGCAACAGTGGAAATCCAATAGGGTTTCCACTCATAAAGAAACAACAAAACTCTGGGATGATTGGCTGGCAGCTTACTTACTGATGGAAATGTCAGGATCTTCACCAAAGGTGGGCATGTCTTTGCAGTTATTGTAGTCTCCCCCTTCTGCCCATACTCTTTACCAGTCTTGATTAACCTATATGGGTGTACTTTTAGCGGTGACCACTGTTCCCTGGACCTGTAATATCTCCTGTATTTTATGAGTACTTTGGAACACCACTACTGCTATGTGTAAAGGTTGTATGTGCTTTGTTTATTGGTTGTAACTCAAACTTTATTTCTGATTTAAAAAAAAAAGGATGCATTATCACATATTACATATATAATTCAGTCACAATTCTGCTCCAGACCAAGTCCAATTGTGCGGCCTCTCAAATCACAAGAGGCATCCTCCATTCTGTAGTTGAAAGTCATATTAAGGAGTGTGTGATGTAGTATACAGAAGCAGTATAATTGATTGAGATTTATGTGATATACTCCTTATGACCAAGTGTTTGAGAACACCTAACCATCACACCTTTGTGAGCTTGCAGGACATCTCATTCTCAACCCAAATCACAGGAACGGGCGGTCTGACCATTCAGGCATTGCCGAGGGCCCAGGGTCAGTAGGGGGCCCCCGTGATAAACTCACTCTCCGGTGACAGTGTGGGGAGCGGAGAAGAAGGCAGTCTCAGATCCCAGAAGTAGCTCACCTTTCATGTCACGTAGTGGCAGAGTGAGTCGGGATCCTGGGCAGTGGTATTGCCTTGTACACACTGCTGGTGATAGAGCTGGTGGGCAGTAGGAAGGTGAGAGGCATATCATCCATGGTTGCAGGCTCTGTGCCATAGGTGCAGGGTGTTTACTGCACACACCCTGCCCCCATGGATGACGTGCATCAGGAGCAAAGTTAGAGATGATAGGTTAGTTTGCAGCAGAGGGGACAGTGACAAGCACTGACCTCCCTGTATGGCTTTCAATGAAGCAGCTGGAAGCCACGGGAGGGAGGGGAGGCGGCTCAGCTTCCAGCTGCTTCATTGAAAGCCATTCAGGGAGAGTGGTGCTTGTGACTGTCCCCACCTTTGTACCAATTATCCCTGTCTGTGCATCGGATTTCCCTTCTGGGCCCCACCTGTGTGCTCCTCAGTCCCGTCCCCCCCAGGTCTCTGATGCCTCATGTTCTCTGACAGTGCCCAGCCCCTCCCCCCATCCTCTGTTATAGAGTTATTATGCAAATACTGTGACCCTACTTGCATATGGTAATATTACATTGCCTTATACTTCCTGTTTCCTGTTCTATGCTGACCTGGATGTAGTTCTGTTGTTCAACATGATTCCTCACACCAGCAGCTTGTGTTGTCTTCATTCCTGTGCATGAAACATGGTGTCAGAAGTGACCTGAATCAGGACTGAGCCTCTTGTTTGGAGCACAGCAGCTTTGGGAAACACAGGTTTGTGAACTACAGCCTGAGACTGAGGATTTTCTGATATTTGATAGCTCAGATGCTTACTGACAATATGGCTGCCATGAATTGCATACCTCCCCCAGAGGGGATGAGAATGAGCGGGGATTGGAGCAGCAATTGGGAATCTTTCAGAGCTGAATTTGCAGATTATTCTCTGGCTACAGGCTTGAATGAGAAATGTGCAGTAGTGCAGGCAGCAACTCTGAGAAGAGTCATGGGCAGTGAATGCAGGCATGTGTATAAACACAATGTGACCCTCACAGCAGATCAGCAACACAATGTTACAGCCATTCTAAATGCACTGGAAGCTTATTTTAAACCTGCTAAAAATGTCATTTATGAAAGGTATGTGTTTGGATGCTGCAAACAAGCAGAGGGAGAATCTTTTGATAACTTTGTTACACGCTTGAGAGAAAAGGCAGCAACTTGTGAATATGGTACACTCAGAGACGAATTGATAAGGGACAAAATTGTTGTTGGTATAGCTAGTGAGAGCACACACAGGTGCCTCCTAAGAGAACATGAGTTCACTCTAGACACAGCCATTGAGACGTACTGTACAGCAGAGCTCACTGACATACGTCTGAAAGTTATGGAACAGGACAGACAGCAGACCGACAGCATAAACAATGCAATCCAGCATCGCAACATAAGCAAACTACAGCAACCCTGCCTGATTAGCACAAATACTGCCAACCCTACAGCTTGCAAATACTGTGGGACTGTGCATCAAAGAATTAAAGAGCAGTGTCCAGCTTATGGGAAGTCTTGTAAGTCTTGTGGAAGAACAAACCATTTTGCTAACGTTTGTTTGTCCAGTAAACGAGGGCCATCAATAGGCAAATTACACAACGTGGAGAACACATCCGCATATGAGGAAGAGACACACACCACTGAAGTTATATACAGCAGTGAATTAATCGGCGCTGTGCAATCCAGAGGAAAGAAATGGTTTGTCAATTTACATTTAAATAATAAGCCCCAATCCTGTCAGCTCGATTCAGGAGCAACTTGTGATGTGATGTGCTTAAGAGACAAAATGGTGTTAGCACCAGAAGCATGTCTACTGCCAAGTGACACCAGGTTAAAGTTATACTCAGGTGCGATTATGAAATCTCTAGGGCTCTTCAAGACAGAATGTGCCATACGTGGACTAACACACAAGCTGGAGTTTGAAATTGTGGAAGCCTGTCAAAAGCCACTGTCTGGCTCAACCTGTGAGCGTCTAGGGCTGACACATTTCTCCATCTCTGCAGAGCTTAATGTGATGGACAATCTATCCAAGGGGCCCTTGACAAAACAACTTCTGCTAAAGGAATTTAGTGATGTGTTTACTGGACCAGTAGAATCTGTACCAGGGGAAGTTAATTTTGACCTTGATGTGAGTGTCCATCCAATGTGCACCACACAATGTGCCGGTGGCATTAAAACAGGCAGTTAAGGCACAGCTTAACCAGTATGAGGCCAATGAACACTTGGCACCAGTGACTGACCCACCTGACTGGATAAGTAACACAGTGATTGTAAGGAAGCCAAATAAGCTATGAATATGCATAGATCCCAAATTCTTAAATATGGCACTGAGACGATCTCACTACATCATGCCAACTCTCGAGGATGTTTTGTACAAGCTGCCTAAGGCACGTCTGTTCACGCCTGTTGATGCCCGGAATGCATTTTTACAGTGTAAGTTGGATGATGCAAGTAGTTACATGACAACCTTCTGGACTCCATGGGGCAGGAAAAGATGTCTCAAACTGCCTTTTGGAGTATCAGTTGCACCAGAGGTGTATCAACATAAACAACATGAACTATTGGCTGGACTCAGTGGTATTGAACCAATAGCTGATGACATCCTTGTGGTTGGCTGTGGGGACACAGATGAGGAAGCAGAGCAAGATCATGATGGCAAACTGCTGGAACTGATGACTCGTTGTAGGCAGGTAAAATTGAGACTTGGCATGAAAAAGCTGCAATTCAAGGTCAAAGAGGTCCGCTTTCATGGACACATTCTAACCTGGGAGGGTTTGAAGGCTGACCCAGAAAAAAATCAGAGCCATACTGGAAATGCCTCAGCCAGCAAATATGAAATCCCTGCAGTGCTTCATTGGATTTGTTACCTACCTAGCAAAATTCCTACCACACCTCTCAGAGGTCTGCGAGGCCTTGAGAAGGCTTCTGGACAAGGACGCTGTTTGGCATTGGCTTCCTAAGCATGATAATGCAGTGCAGGACATCAAACACTTGGTCATGGATACACCTGTCCTGAAGTACTATGATGTTACAAAACCTGTAACTATTCAAAGTGATGCAAGCAAAACTGGACTTTGGGTGTTGCCTATTGCAAGCTGGCCAGCCTATCGCTTTTGCTTCAAGGGCACTGACTCTTACTGAGCAAAGCTACGCACAAATAGAAAAGGAATGTCTGAGTATAGTGTTTGCCTGTCAGCGCGGCGAGATCACGGCAGAAACTAAACATAAACCTCTGATTTCTATTTTCACTTTTGTACACCCAAACGTCTACAGAGCATGTTGCTCATGTTACAAACCTATTGCCTAAATGTGGTCTATAAACCTGGTCCTGAAATGTACATTAGTGACACTCTTAGCAGAGCTACAGCAGCAGGTGGTACATCTGAGTATGCACAACACACAGTTTGCAATGTTCAACGGGACCTGGATGTCCTGTCACAGATTAATCATTCAGACTATTTAAACGTCACGGACCAACGATTGCTCCAGATAAAACAGCACACTGAAACTGATGAAAGTTTGCAGGCTCTTAAATATGTTGTTCTGAATGGTTGGCCTGATTCCAAGTTGGAAGTGCCATTACTTGTGAGAGAATATTGGACTTTCAGAGATGAAATCGCCATTCAAGATGGTATACTGTACAAGGGGCCAAGGGTCATCATTCCTAAATCTTTAAGATCGGAGATGCTGACTCTTATTCATGCCAACAGATAGAATCTGTGATGTCGCATGTGCTGCTCACTCGGCCTTGGCAAATTGTAAGCATGGACTTACTGAATTATGCTGGGCAGGATTTTCTACCAATTGTTGATCACTATTCCGACTTTTGGGAGATTGAGCTACTTCCTGACCTGTCTGCTAATACTACCATCAAGCGTTGTAAAGCAGTTTGAATTCATGTAAGAAGGCCAAGTTTGATGGTAATGATCCATGGAAGGCCATTCTACACTTTGGTAACACCCCATCTGAAGGCATGGACAGTAGTCCTGCACAGCGCTTGATGTCTAGAAGGCTGAAGACTTCATTGCCTGTGGCCAACAAATTACTTGATCCTTGTGTGGTTACAGGTGTCCCGACGAAACTGCAGCGAAGGAAACAGATTACCAAACTATCATACGATGTGTCTGCTAAAGACTTACCTGAACTAAGCATTGGAGAGCCAATCCGTATGAAGCCACTTCCAGGTGACAGGGCTGGTCGCTGGAGACTGGGTTCCTGTGTTCAGAGGGTTGCTCCTCGATCATATCTTGTGGATGTAGAAGGCAGTCTTTACCGCCGCAATCGAGTGGACCTGCGAAGGGCAGAACGATTCACCGCACAAGCCTATGAGCATCCTGCACGCGATCCTCCTGAGGTGCTCAATGCCCCGAGTCCTACTGGACCATATACTCAAAGCAGAGAGAACGCTGCTGTCATATCGGGATACATTGAGGATGACATAATGCAGCCACATATCCCATCATGTTCTTCTGTGCCAAACACACCAGCCAGGAAAGAAGTAGCTCCTTATCAACACCTTCTGGAGCTGAACGGATTTCCCCAGGCAAAATCCCTGTGGCCTTGCGTAGTGGTTGAGTTTCAAGACCACCAGATAGACTCAATCTGTAGTGTATCTACCAGTAACACAGTATGCCATGTTCAAGACTGTTCAGGATCTGTTTTAGTTTAATTGTTTACAAGGTTTGAATTGAATGTAAAAAAAGGAGATGTTATAGAGTTATTATTTAAATACTGTGACCCTACTTGCATATGGTAATATTGCATTGCCTTATACTTCCTGTTTCCTGTTCTATGCCTGACCTGGATACAGTTCCGTTGTTCAACATGATTCCTCACACCAGCAGCTTGTGCGGTCTTCATTCCTGTACCTGAAACATCCTGTACAACAATGGCAGAGCAGAGGAGAGAGCCTGGATCTGCTCTTCCTCCCCTGTGCCCGCTCACACTCCAGATCAGCTGGCAGTAATGTGTCAGTTAGTTCAGGAACCATCCACGCAAGTCCTTCCCTACTTTCCTTCCATCTTTCCTTCCCCCCTCCATCCATTCCCTCCCTTTCTCCCTCCCTTCCTTCATCCATTCCCTCCCTTCCCTCCTCTATCCCCTCCCACCCCTCCTTTCATTTCCTTCCTTCCTCTCTCTCCCCCCTTCCTTCCTCCGTCCATTCCCTCCCTCCCTTTTCTTCCTCCCCTTTCCTCCCTCAATCAAATTCCTTCCTTCATCCTTTCCCTCCCTCTCTATCCCCTCCCTTCATTCTTTCCTCCCTCCCCCACCTTTCATTTCCTTCCTTCCTTCCTCCCTCCCCTCCTTCCTTCCTTCCCCCCTTCCCTCACCTTCTTTCCCTTCCTCCCTGCTATCATCCATTCCCTCCCTTTTCTTCCTTCCTTCCCCCCTCCCTTTCCTCCATCCATTCATTAGATTCATCCAAATCTAATGACAGCTCAACATATACTAGTGCTCCCTATTCACTCTCTATTAACACTGTCCCGACAAAATCATTGTGAAAAAAATACAAAAATAATTAAACAATTAAATAAAAATGTTAAAAAATTGACGCCAATGTTACTGACACCATCCACTGGCCACCTAAAAGCATTGTGAAAAAATTATAAAAATAAAACATTAAATTGTAAAAAATAAAAAAAAATTGTAAAAAATAATAAAAATGAACTACAGACACCATCCTGCACATACTACCCACCGCCATACACTCTGCACTTCTCTCCCTGTACATACTACCCACTGTCATACACTCCACACTCCTCTCCTGTACATACTACCTACCGCCATATACTCTGTACTCCTCCGTAAGTAATCTAAGACACTAACCACACCCCTTTTAAGCCACACCCAATTTTTTGCAATTTAAAAACACACCCCTCTCTCTCGCCCCCTCCTCCTTACCCCCTCTCACTTCCCCCACATGGCAGCCATCTCTAAACATGGAAGTTCCCTGTGGCTTCTACAGAAAGAAGCTGGGAACATTAATGCAGTCTTTGCTGAAGTAAATATTTAAATGCCCCTTCTATGCAGCTGTGCTGCAATATGTAGCTGGGGCGTTGTGTAGGTGTGGCTTGACTGTAGGCGGGGACACAGGGGGCCCCATTATCTGTTATTGCCCAGGGGCCCCATGAGTTTTCAGTCCGCCCCTGCACAGGAATTACTATGGAGTTGCTCTCCAGCACAATTTGCAACTATAACTACTTCCACTCCCCTGAGATTTTGGAGTGCGTCTGTAGGAATTTGTGGCCAATCAGCGAATAGAGTATTTGTGAGGTCAGGCACTAATGTTCAATAGAAGAGCTAGCTCACAATCTAAGTTCCTGTTCATTTCAGAAGTGTTGAGATCAGGGCTCTGTGCAGGCCAGTCAAGTTCCTCTACACCCTTCAGCAGTCATTTTGGAACAGAAAAGGACTGTAAGAGGTATGTAACATATAGCACAGTATAGATAGTATAGTGGTTCTGAGCACTATATGTAAATTACAAAGAATGTACAAAATCCTGACCACTGCACCACTTCCCAGCCACAACTCATCTCTTCTCCCCCATCTACATCTCACCTTTGTGCCCCCGCCCACAGCTCACGTCTCCACCCCCCACTCAAACCACAGCTTATTTCTACCCTTACAGACACAGCTTTTGGCTGTATAAGGTGAGAGTTGTTTTGTTTTTTTGTTTTTTTTAAGCACAGTGCTGGTCAGCTCTGCCTATCCGAACTATAGCACTGAGCCAAGAACAGGTTTCATAGCATTTCACTTGGCTCCATGCTACATGTCTCACAGGCACCAGGTAAGGACAGAAGCCGCCTCCTGAAGCGCCATAGAAGTTGGACAAAAATGTAGGCGGTTGCGGTTTTGGAATCAGGGGCGTCCACCAACAGATATGCAGCAGGTGTCCTGGGATCCTGACGCTAGAAACGCCCCTGGTAAACACAAAAGCTGGTAGAGGAAATGAGTAGTCCAGAAAACTTATACTGTCTTCTGTGTTTTAACCCAATTTTTTAATAGTTTGTCCTCTCATTTATTGATTGCCCCATATTATAAGGTCTGCGCCCTTAAGCTAGTGTGTAAAGTATTGCCAACATCTACTAGCCCAGATCAAACATTTTCAAGTCTACTACATCTATATGAGGAAATAAACTTCTCTCAGCATAATTAAATAATAATAATAGTAAACATTAATTTTCTTTACTGTCACACTCTGCTGGCTTATGGACATTACTTTACATGAATTTCTAGCTATTCAGTACAGTTGGTAATTTTCAAACCCATAATGCTACACAGAGCATATGCAGCGATTGCATATTTCTTCATGGCTTACAACCGTGTTTTTTTTGTATAATCTGGTGATTTTATTAATAATAGAAACCACACTTCAAAATCCTTCTAGACCTCCAACTAGCAGATATTTCTATAATAACAAAAATGTTTTATGTACAATTATAGGGATACACAGTGTTCAAAATTTCCAAAATTCCGTATCAAAAGTAAAAGTTCAATTGTTCTGTATCCTTAAACAAACACAAATGCAACTTCTAAAATACAAAAATGAGAGACAGCTGTAATAAAATGTGTGCCTTTGTAATAGCATTAAATTAGTACCATAAAGCTCTTCTACCAATGTAATTCACCCTGAAATATAAATCAGGAAAAGATCACAAATGCTGTATCAGCACAAACAATGCTATATAACTATAGAAATGAGCTACATCCAATGACTACTGCAGTACATGTTCTGGAGTCTTGGCTTTGAGCTCCCACTGCTCTCTTCGTGTACTGGAACATGGAGAAGATGCATTGCTCTAATTTGATCTGATTATAACTTACACAGACCTAATAAATCTCCCTGCTCTCATTTGACAGCCCTATTGCCTAGTGAGAGTTACATGTTCCCCATACCCTAAAGTACCAGGTATTTATTTTGGTCAGTTCAAGTCCTATTAATAAATGTTTCAGTCATTTAGACCAGGGATAATTCACAAACCAGCATCTGGGGTCTGCTGCAGGCCCCCCCCCCCCCCAACAAATGCTCATACATCTTGGAAGGGGGGGCACCAAAATGTATGAGCGTTGTGAGTCAACAAAAATCCCTCACAATCCTCCAAAAATGTGAGCACTAATCTTCACACTTACTCCTTAAGCATAAATTACCTTTGAAAGCCAAATTCCCAAACAAAAATTCCCCCTCTTTCCAGTACAAATTCCACCCCCTCATTGTAATCCCAAACCCTGCATAAATCTATGCCCCACCCACCCCCAGCTAAAATCCCTACTAGTGTAAATCGTCCCCCCAATCTCCCCCCCCCCCAGCACAAATCCCTCAAAATTACCCTTCCTGGCACACCCCCCCAAATCCCCTCCAGCACAAATCCTCTCCCCCACAAATTTCCCCTCCTAGAGCAAGTCTTACTCCCCACCACCCCCAACACAAATGTCCCCTCATATTCCCGTCCAGCTCAAGTCCCCCTTCCTCTCTTCCAGCACAAATCCCCCCAGCGCATATCCCTTCCCCTCCCCCCATGATACCTACTAGCACAAATTCTCCCCCTCAATTTACCCTTCCTAACACATATCCCCCCCCCCCCCCAAGTTTCTCCTCCTAGCACAAATGCTCCCTTCCCAAATCACCCCTTCTAGCACAACCCCCCCCCCCCAGAAAGACCACCTCCCAGCACAAATCCTCCCTCCTAGTTCTGCCCCCCAAACTCCCCACAGCACAAATTCCCCAACTGCCCAAAATTTTTCTTCAAGAACAAATCTTACAGCCCCCCCCCCCCCAATTCCTCCTCCCTGCATAAATCATCTTCACCAATTCCCCTCTGCTAGCACAAATGCCCCCCTCTTCTAGCACAAATCCCCCCAGACCCTTTTCTACCACGTCTCACCCCCTCCCCAAACCCCTCCTCCTACCACTAATCCACTTCTCCTTCACCCTCTTAGCTCAAATACGATTCTCTCCAGCACACATATATGCTACTCCGCTCCCCCCTCCCTCAATATGCGTACCCAGTTCAATTCCCCCTCCCTCACACACCTCACTTCCTCCTTACCTGCCGCCATCTCCACCCGACAAAGAATGTGGGTAGGGAGCGGGTAAGCAAACCCTGCTCAGTCTGATGTGACAGTCCTGATCGAGGCGTGTGGCAGTGACCTGTCAGATTGTAGAAACTCTTCACAGGGAGCCGCCCCTTCCACCCACCTCTAGTTCTAGTCCTGCATGCACATGTGCTGACAAGGAATATGCTAACAGGAGGAAAAAGAAGAGTAACAAATGTCTTTTTTTGCCCTTTCATTGCACAATCATAAAATAGGGAGGTGATCAGACTGTATTTCTTAACTACCAAAGAACTTATGAGTAAAGGACCCACATTAGGAGGTTCCAAAGAGAACCAAACTGAGGCTTGGAAAAATTGTATTTATTGAAAATCTCAAAATGTAAATGATACAATAACATCTCCACCCTACACAATAATAAAAGAAAATGACGTTATATCATAAAAAACACCCGACCAGGCACACAGGCATATTCTCCACTCACACCATAATGAACACTATTTATGGGGATGAGGCTATGATTATTGTTATTATGATGCTAAACCAATGGATAATAATCATCTACAACAATGGTGCAATGAAAGGATGTAAAGATGCTGACCCCTCAGATGGAAAAACAGTGTATTGATCATGGGTTGGCAGTTATGCAGTTAATTGTTGAGGAAGAGAAATTTCAATTAACTGAGCTAAAATCTCAAATTGAAGAGAGCACCAGACTACTTGAACCCTATAGGGAAAATCCTAAGTTTATGGGATTTAATGACCTCCTTGAAAAAAAAAAAAAAAAAAAAAGTTAGAAACTGACTAAAAAAACCCTGCAAACTATCAAACAAGCCAAATTCAAAAGGGACTTAGATGATTGGGCCAGTGGGGAAATATTCAACCTCACTAATCAGTGTGGACGGAGCGAATCTCAGCGATGCCGTTACCGCTCTCATACACCATCAAGGAATAGGCCCATATCATCTGAGAGTGAAGAGGAAGAATCTAGAATGATTAGTTTTTTAGATGACAATCTACCAGTATTTGAAGATGGTGTCCCCGGCTGGGGTATTCTCAGGGTAGTAGAGAGGGGGAGAGGTGTAGGCGGAGGAGGCAGTGGAAGAGGAGAAAGAGACAGAGAGAAAGAGGCAGAGAGAAAGAGGCAGAGAGAAAGAATCCCATTCAGAAACATCAAAAACAATCACCAGGAGTCAGAAACGGAAATTAGCAAATGTTACCATACAGATCCATCATACAGGGAGCTGCTAGATATGAGAGTTATTAACCTTTCACAGCTTGACCTACAGGAATGACATTTACAGTTACTCTGTAGAGGTCTGTCTTTTTCACCTACGGATACCATCAATCTCCTAGATTGTAAGCTCGAAAGAGCAGGGCCCTCGAACCCCTCGTGTATTGTATTGTTACTGTCTTGTCTCATGTTCTGTCCCCCTTGCTACTGTACAGCGCTGAGCAAACCCTTTGGTGCTATATACTGTATAATAATAATTTTGAGATCTATAAGAATGTCCATATCTTCCTTAGGAAAGTATATCTAAGGTTAATACATTCAGGAAAAACAAGTGGGAGGTATCCATCTAGTGAGTAATGAATTTATACCAAAAAATGATGAACAGGATGAAACCTTCTCTCATTGATGGAAGATTATTTCTTTGAGTTGGATGAGGATGTTGATCCTAGTGATTCACGGAAAAGACAGTAAAGTCTAGTAATAAAATCTACTAAGATGCCCCAGATTCATAAAAATCACTGGTTGGGTGTTTTCATGGATCTGGTCCAACATGATCTATCTAAACTTGATTGGAGATTCACTGGTATGGATAACCTCTCAAGAGATGAGAGGCAGGCGTTAAGAGAACTCAGGGAAGCACCTAACCTAGCGATCAAGCCTAGTGACAAGGGTGGGAATGTGGTCCTAATGTCAGAAGACGCATATGAGTTGGAAGTTAAAAGGCAACTCCAAGATTCAGCCACATATACAAGACTAGGAGGGAATCCTTTCCCCCTGCTGGTTTTGTCCCGCAATTAGAAATTATCTTTGGCATGTGAGGAGGGTCTCATCACCAAAAAAGAATGGAGTTATTTACGTGTGGAGGACTATAATATCCCCATCATGTATACTATTCCCAAGGTACACAAAAACTTGGAGAATCCACCAGGAAGGCCCATTAGATTGGCTATAAGAGGACACATGGAAACTCACAGGGAAATATCTGGATGCTTTAATTAAATAGATGGTGATGGGACTCCTGTCATATGTCCAGGACACTAGAGATGTCCTGTTAAAGATTGCCCAGGTGGAGGTTCAGACAGGGACAATACTGGTGGGTATAGCTGTGGAGTCCCTCTATACCTCCATCCCCCATTCTTTGGGGGATTGGTTTGGTGGCTCATTTTTTTTTTTTTTTTTTTTTTTTTTTTAGAAGTGAGCTACCCCAATATGGGAGCCCAGAAATAATTCCTTCTGGAGTTATTGGACTTTGCTCTTAATTAAATAACAATTTCTTTCAATTTCTTTTGGATTTATTACAGCCAGCTTCGAGGTTCTTCGATGGGGGCCCCTTGGGCTCCAGCATATGCTTGCCTCCAGTTTGGATGGTGGGAGGAAGAAATTGTATACCATTCCTCGACCATACTGTACATCCTTGTGGCTGAGGTACATCGACGATGTCCTCATGCTTTGGGAAGGAACAGAGCAGGACTTCATGATTTCATGACTGAACTCAATGCTAATAAAATCGGAACATCAGACTCATATACACCTTTGACCTCAGGGAAATTTAGTTTCTTGATCTCCTGAGATCTATTGAGGGCAAGAACTTGAGAACCAAAACGTATCATAAATCTACGGCTGCCAATACTTTGCTTTTGGTCTCTAGTCAACAATTGCTGTTTTGCCTATCGTGATGTGTCAGACTGCTATCTCCATTAATACCTTTGTGATACCTAGCATGGTTTGACTGCATGTGGGGACTATCTACCACAGGATTGAATTGTCAGCATTGACTAAATACACCTTTTCAGGTTTCAAGGATTGCCATTACGATCTATGATCATACATGCCGATATGTGGCATACCCTCAGTACCATCTGAGGGGCCAGCATCTTTACATCCTTTCATTGCACCAATATTGCAGATGATTATTATCATCCATTGATTTAGCATCAGAATAACAATCATCATGGCCTTATCCCCATAATAGTGTTCATTCTGCTGTGAGTGGAGAGTATGTCTGTGTGCCCGGGCGGGTGTTTTTAGGATATGGCAACGTTGTAATTTTCTTTTATTATTGTGTAGGGTGGAGGGGTTATTGTATCATTTACATTTTGATACTGGTCAATAAATACATTTTTTCCAAGCCACAGTTTGGTTCTCTTTGGGACCTCTTCTCACAGGTTTTTTGGTACGTGTCTCATTGGTCTCGAGGACCCCACCCTTAATCTAGTTGGTAGTTGTTTTTATTATTCAAGTGCCTGTATTTGTTAACCGCAGTAGAAAAAAAAAAATCTAGTCACTAATCTAGCTCTGAGGTCTGGCAGGAGTGTACAAAATCTATAGCTGGTCATACATGTATAGATTTCTTTAGTTTAGACTGAATGAAAGGCATCTATCAGATATCTCTATCCATGCTAAAAACAGAAAATGGATGAATTCACCTCCTGCTGATTATTGTATAGTGTACTTGAATAATGCCGGCATCTGATTGGACTCCGTCCAACAATTTCCCAAAAGGCAAAAATGTGTATTTATGATTTGTTTTTCAAAAAAGGTGACTGTATCCTTTAAGGAATGTATAAAAAGAAATACATATCCTTTGTCAGCTAAAACAGTTGCCATATATATGCATTTCAGCTGTTTATAGATTCTTGTCTGGAGTTCAGCTTTAACTTTGCCCCCACATCAGTGGGCCCTTAAAGTTAAAAATCTAAGCTGGCTACCTGGTACAGCAGTGCAATTCTGAAAATTAGTCAATAGTTCATTTTCGAAATTGCGTCCTATTCACACTTCATACTATAATTCTTAATCAGTTAAAGTATATGTTTAGACAATTTATAGTTTTATAGAGAGTAAGGGTTAAAGCCCCCTGCAAAATATATTTTTTTGTCTGGCTGTGTACCATTTGGGAAAAAATTCCCTTTAAATTCCTGTCCCGGAAATATAAAGGGAAGTTATTGAGGGTTTGTTTTCATGGGATCACCGCCGGGGGCTTTAGCCACTAGCAGTGATCATTGTGTTCTGCGGGCTGGGAAGGCTCCATGCCGACAGAACACAATAGGAAAGGATTTCCCCAGCAACACAGTCAAGCAATTTTTTTTCCTTCCACCCATGGTGGAAAAAAAGAAAATTGTATAATATATGGCTTCCTTAAAATGAAGAGAATTCCTATCTTAGCCAGTTGTCCACAAAACAAGTGTCCCCACTGGAAGAGGTCATCTTACCCTCTTGTTCTGGAGATATCTGTAACACTTTGGATTTCCGATCTCTTTTGTTCTCAGTGCAACGCTCCCCAGTAGTAATGGTGAGGGGAATCTCCCCAGTGGGGATGCAGACAGCACAGAAAACTTGTATAAAATAAACCCAGGCCTAAAAATAATTTATACGTTCAAAAAATTTAATAATATATATTTATATATTTTTTTTATCACTGATGGTAATATATTATTTAATGTTTGTGCCATAGCACTGAAAACTTATCAGGAGGTCTATTCCTTCCCCACTCTATCAAAAAGAAAAAAAAAACACACACAACACACACAAGATTTTGCCTAGAGATGTATCATAATAAATCTTGTGTAGTTTTTATAGGGCATCAACGTTAAGATGAATATTACAGCATAGAGGACATCATAAATAGAATGACAGAATAGCATCCTTTTATTTACCCTATTCTGTCCAGCCTTCATTCATCATGAGAATTATCTTGCTGAAACACTGTGCAGTCTTCCTATTCCAGCTGGAGAAATATAGCATGCCTCATAGTTCCAGGAATCTTTTTGTTGCTGTTCCTGCTAAGCTCAATTAAAGTTCTTCCATTCATAAACGGAATAAACACTGTACTTAGCAGTGAATTCACTCCATAAACATAAAAGCAGCAGTATATCACCAACATGCATGTAAGAAACATTAAACATGAAGGTAAAAGCTGTATGTACACATTTTATTAACGAAGACTGATGATACAGGTCAATATGAAAAGGAATCCTAATATGACAAGCAGAGACGATGATAGATAATTAAAAGAAACCATCCTGTGCCTAGTCTGAGATATACCCACAAACAAGAGGATGTCCAGCATAAAGCCAGGCAAGCTAATTCAGTAATATGGTACAGGGAACGATATTTTACAAAATAAATGTGACCCACATAATCAGATTTCACTCTCCTGTTCTCACATCGGTAAAGATTAATCCTAATTAGCTGGCTTGTTAGTGCACACTGTTGTACTTTTTCTGGCTAGTACATTCCTGGTGGTGGAAATACTAAAGCCAGGGTTGCCGCCTCATCCCTTTCAAACTGAACACATATTAATCACACAGGTTATGAGGCTTATGTATTGCAGATAAGGCACGAAGTGAGCTTAATTACCAGCTTAGTCAACCACAGAACCTGTGTAATTAATATGTGATTGGTTTTAAAAGGATGAGGTGGCAACCCTAACTAAAACCTAGTACACATTGACGACAGTCCAATTTCACCCAAATGTTCGTACCGTACTGAAAACAAGAAAGTCAATAACAGTATGAAAATTCCTGAATGACGGAAGAAAACTTTCCACGTACATAGCTACGTTCCAGGTACCTTATTGCTTCTGATCATGAGCAGTCTTGCACATCAGATTTTTTAAAGACGGATACTGTACTAATTAAATGAAAATAATTTATTCTGCTAACTAATGAGAACATTTTTGCAACATGCCCATTCAGAAGTTTTCATTTGAAGAGTCGACATCAGATCTCATATGTAGTATACTAACAAATATTCCGAATAGAAAAATAGATACTTTGGGCCAATTTTCAAATAATGTATATTAGGCTCAAGTTTAGCTAAAATCAAAAACATAAATAGCAGCATAAGGGTAGTTTGATGTGTCCCTTGTGCCGATTCTTCTTTTTTAAAGGAGAAATCTTCCTTCGTCCTAAGCACCAACCCCCTCCACCATAATCTTCTGGTGTGGCAGAGGTTACTACAGCTAAGGGGCTGTGAGGAGAGGTCATCAAGAGAGTGACTATGCCAGTCCTTTCCTTCTACATCTACAATTTCTAGAAGCCATACTACAGGGAAACAGTGGGGGTAGGACAGAGGGGGAAAAAAAAAAAAAAAGAAAAAAAAAAAGAAAAGAAGAATCTACACAAGGGACACATAATACTAGCTGTAAGTTATGTCCATTGTGCTGATTTTTATGTTTTGTATTTTAGATAAAAACTTAGGCTTCATTCTTGAATTCCAGGTAGAGCAACTTTATATTTGGACTCATTTTTGGTCCGGTTTGGCCTAATGTAAATATGCATGTGCCAACCTGTGGAAATTATTGTAGTAGACACAACTACTACAGTAGTAGTAACTAACTTCTAGTGCCATGCTGAGCTGTTGTCCTGCTGCATTGCAAACACAGGAGGTCATTTGCTTGTCACAGCTGCCATTTAGGGAACACTGCAATTTCTCAATGCAATGGGGAGGTGGCATGGTAACATCACAATTTCAACCTCATCCAATCACAGAACACTTTACATTAACTGAGAAAATCCAAAATGTTCTCTGAATGGTGCCTGTGCCTAGCATGCAACCTCCTGTGTTCACAGCAGGGCAGCTGCTCTGCACAGGACCCAGAACTTAGTTGAGATCACTGTAGCACTGTTACCTACAACATCATCGATTTCCACCTTCCATGAGGGATCCCACAAGTATTGCACAAACATATTACGTTAGACAAAGCTTAACCAATATACCTATGCAAAAAATGCAATGAATTCACCATGAAACTCTTTTCCTAATTCCTGAGTACTGCTGTATCATATGAAGAGGCGATGACCAATAAGGGTGATTCCATCTTTTGCTGAGTGCCCTCCTGCAGAGTATTGCTCCCACACCAATTGAATATTGCTGACCAATTTCCTGCAGAACATTACTCCCAGAGCAAAAAGCACTTATGCCAGTTTATAATTTAATCAGCATATAGCTCTGGTGAGTTTATTCATTTTATCTAGTGGTGGATTCTGTCACGGTGGAATTATTTGAACACTGCAAATTAGAATTTGAATAGAATTTTATTTATCACTGTTTTTTGGACTTTGACAGTTTTTTTGCACATTTATATATATTTTTTATGAGCTGGACATTTTTGATTCATTTGACACTGTAGATGATATGAGATCTATATAAGCGCATACCTATTTTATTTTATTTGATTTATGCACCTTTTTTGGTTAGGTTTGCAGCTGCACATATAGTTTGTATATTTGTTTCTTATTCTTATTGGCGCTATTCTTATTATAATTACTGTGTTGGAGATTGCCAGAGAAAAGCAGAGGATTGCAGCCAGAGCTGTTCTTTATTATCTTACATGCCAGACCATTGTTTTTTTTATTCTACAAGGTTGAGTTGCAGTTGAGCTTGAACCTATTCTCAAGTGTACTCAACCACAAAACTTACTAATATTCTCCTATAATTCTGAATTAACTGAATAAAGTGGAGATCAAACAATCTTTAAGAGAGTCCTATTTTCCTAGAGATTTAATTTAGCAGAGCAAGAAAAATGTGTGAAGCATCCAAATGGATAAAATATAAAATTTCTTAGCGGTGGTAAACAATTTATGTATGGTTAGCAAAATCAAGAGCAGCAACGCTTCATAGATGGCCCATACAGAATATGAAATAAGGACATTTATACTTAATTGCCTATTGGTGTGTGCATTATTCATTTCAGTATGGCACAAAGCTAGACACGCCAAAAATGGAACCTTATCATTTACTACCATACAATTCCTTTCATTAGTTGCACCTGCAAACACAACTCAACTGCATGCTTGAGAGAATGTGTCAACTAAAATGAAGTGAAAATACTTTCTATAGATTCATTTCATCTTGTAGTTTGTACTTCCGTAAATAAAAGGCTTTACAATATAAGTTTAAAAGTGACGTTATTTGTGTTTTCGAACTGAGTAGACAAACATTGCTTGAACAACATACGATATCCACAGAGTGATTTGTAAGTTTCTTAAACAGGGATATAGTTTAAAAAGTGGATCTACTACCTACTGTAAAAGTAAAAAAATACAAAAAAAAAAAATACAAAAAAAAAAAAAAAAAAAAAACAGACTTGAGCTCTTCATTCTCCCAATTCTACTCTCACCCAAAGTTTAAAAGTTGCAACCCTAAAATACCTACCCAAAGTTTTAACGTAACAACCCTAGAATACCTGCCCAAATTTAAAAGCAACAATCCTAAAATAGCGAACCAAAGTTTTACAGCAACAACCCTAAAATACAGGTAGGTCCATATATATTTGGACACAGGAAAAATTTTAGGGTTTTTTTTTTGTTTTCTTTAAAAGGAGCTGTCCATGCAAGTGAAACAGACCATTGTAAGGCTTCAAAAATGAAACAAATTCATCAGAGAGATAGCAACAACATTAGGAGTGGCCAAATCAATAGTTTGGTATATTCTGAGGAAAGAAGAACGCACTGTTAAAGCTCAGCAACATAAAAAGGCATGGACATCCACTGAAGACAACAGTGGTAGATGATCCCAGGATCCTCTTTATGATAAAGAAAAACCCAGTCATAACATCCAGAAAAGTGAAGGACACTCTCCAGGAGGTGGGCGTATCATTGTCAAAGTTTACAATCAAGAAAAGACTTCAGGAGAGCAAATACAGAGGGTTCACCACAAGCCTGAAGAATAGAAATTAGACTTTGCCAAGAAACCTCTAAATAATCCAGATCAGTTCTGGAAAAGTATCTTTGGATGGATGAAACTAAGATTAATCTGTACCAGAATGAGGGGAAGAAAGCAGTGTGGAGAAGACTTGGAACAGCTGATGATCCAAAGCACGCAATGTCATCTGTAAAACATGGTGGAGACAGCGTGATGGCATGGGCATGCATGGCTTCCAGTGGCATTGGGTCATTGGACCTAACTGTACATACCCAAAAGTTTAAAAGTAGTAACTGTAAATTACATAGCAAACATTGAAAAATAACCCTAAAATACCCACACAAAGTTTAAAGGCAGCAATATTAAATACCTGCACAAAGTCTAAAAGTAGCAGCCATAAAATACCTGCCAGACTTTAAAAGCAGCAATCCTAAAATAGCTACCCAAAGTTTAACAGTAACAACCCTAAAATATCTACCCAAAGTTTCAAAGTAAAAACCCTATAATAAACTACCCAATGTTTAAAAGGAACAACCCCAAAATACTTACCCAGTAGGTTCCCAGTGTATCTGATTGACTGCCAGTTCCAACATCTTTGCTTAACCAGACTCTGGGTGGACACAGTTACAGTTCAGTTGATCATTTTCCATCTGGTTTAGTCAAGGTAGCGCTTGCAGGGTCACCCACAGCTCAAAATTCAGCAGAAATCAACAGAAAGTAAAGCCATCTAGAGGAGTCTTTAGTTTGGGGAATTCATCCAGAAATGAAATGGACCTTTTAATGGTTCACTGGTTGAGAACAATTGCAAGACAATTGCTTCCTTTGTTAGGCATTAATTTTTTTATCTGTGTATTCCAAGAGTTTCCATAACACTGAATGCTTGAGCTAAAAATATTGCATTTTTTCTTAAAGCAGACAGAGGTATAAAAAGTGTAGGCACCTACAGGTGTCATCCCATACAGTACCTGTAAGTCTTCCAACCCCCCTGGCATAGCTATGTGCAGAGCTTCTCCAACAGGCTTGCATGCCCCCCTCCTACACATTCTTATTGGTCACTGAGGCTGTCTCTCATAGGGATGGCCAATTAAAAAGTGTGGAGGTGTGGCTTATCAGCAAGCGCTGACACGAACTGGAATTGGACCTTGCCAGGGTAGTTTGGGAGGCTGTTGCAGATATCTTGTACTTTATGCATGCAGCAGGTTTGGAAATTTTTTCCTTATGAGTCTTTTCAAAGCAAGCCTTCACTCCTTTTTCACTTTTTCTCCTCTTGTTCCTCATCCCTCCCTCTTAAACATTTGGAGACTTTTTTTTCCATAGTAAATACCTTTTTATTCTTCTTTGCAGCCCACAATTCAAGATTCCTCACCTAGGTGAGGTTGGCTTCCATCAACCACCCACTGCCTCCTGGGAAGTCCACATCACACATCCCAGGCAGGAGCAGTGAAGCAAAGCATCATACAATGTTATGCCCCACACGCGCAGACACATCACAAGCCTCTGCCAGGTCCTAGCAGAGGCCTGCAGCATGGCTGTGCATGTGGCGGATGGAAAACCAGTAAGAGGACTTTCAGATTGTGGTGTAGAAACTGACTGCTGCCAGGGGAACCCTAGCTGCAAAGTAGAAAATGCTGGTCATTATTATACAGGGACAAACATTAGAAATAGTTAATTTCATTTTACTTTTTTATAGTGACCTTCCACCTTAACATTGCTTTCAGTCAAATACAATAAAAAGGGTATCGCTGAAACTCTTTATTAATAAACCCTCATTTTTAGCACTTTCAGCAGGTGATTGAATCACTTAGTATCCGGCCTGAAGTATGCAGTTTCTTCATCTTTTTATCCTTGCCTATGTACCTGTTTAAGCAGCATACATTTATGATGCTTGATTAAAAGAACTTAAAAGCACATGAGAGAATAATCTCCCTTGAAAATTGATTAGCTTTACTTTCTTGTAGACACTTTTCACTTTGGATTTTTGTGCACAAAATGGAAAGTTACATCCTTGACAGAAACACCTTAATCTAAAAATTGACGAAAGTAAACAAGTATCAGCTCTATCAGCAAATGATGCAAGAAGCATTCTTTACTAGGCTCCACTTCATACCAAATCATTGGTGTCCTCATATCTGTACAAAACAAGTGATGTATTATGTATTTAAGAACATTGTGTAGGAAGATATACTGCAAAGACGCAATGGGACTGGAGCTTTAAAAACCTGATGGGAAAGCTTTAATAAATATGGCATTATGGATTTCATTTTGCAGTTATTTGAATATAATGTTTGTGTCAGATTTTTCCTATAACCAACCATGTCTCAGAGAGATTTACCTACAGTTCCTTTCCTGTAGATTCAACAGGAAGTGAGAGGATATCTATCCAATGGGAGAGAAATCGGTCATGAGAACAATGGATGGATGATTCCCCCAATATTCCTGTTTTGGTGGCAACTGCAAATCTTGGATCTATATTCACTGTCTCGGTGAAACTGGTGACAATAAAAGATAGCAGATGGGAGGAGTCCGTTTTTTTCAGTGTGTTGAATTAAAAAACTGACCAGATTTCCTCATCCACACATTCAAGGTGGATGGGGAAATCCTCCCTTCTGAGCTATTGCATTCTGACAGCAGGGAGACTTTCCATCAGTGTTGCAGGTTATAGCCTGCTGTGATGGACTGCCTAGCACTTCGCTTGTGCGCTTCCGTCCAAGAACTGCTTCCTTGCTGCTGGGACACAGAACCAAGATATTATAGCCGGGCATCGCACCAAAGACTAGGAGACACTAGCTTAGATGCCAAAACGGTTACTCTTTATTGAATAGGTTTTATTCACTTCACAAATAGGGGCAGTCCCCCCATGAATAATAAAACCAAATATTACACATTGGGTAAACACCCCACACTGAGTAGATAAAGAAGTATAGTTGACACCAGACCAAGGGCTGACTGACCATTTGATAACCCGGGCACTGCCCGAGGTCAGTAGGGGGCCCCATGAAATGCCCCTGGTACCTTTTTCATAGGCTTTTTTGAGTTTGGGCAAGGACACAGTGGCCCCATGATCCCCTATTGCCCAAGGGGCCCCATGAGTTGTCAGTCCACCCCTGTACCAGATTAATCCCATCATATAGGAACCTCCAGAAGGACCAAGCAATAGGCGACGCAATTAAATCAATTAACATTGGGACAAACGCATCACACCTTGTTAAACAGATTACAGCAAGAGTCCTCAGCATCAGGTTGTTTTGAGTGGGGGGTGGGGGGGAGAGAGGGTAGTTGAAGCTGTCAAGGTCGGTTTGGGCACAGAGACCCCTAATCTGAATGCTGGTCCTCCAGTTCTCAGAGTCAGTCTGTTTTGGGGATACATGGAATTGAATCCGAAGTAAAAAGGTCCTCCCATTGAACAGAGACCCGTCAGATGCCAGGGCCCATTGTCAGTAGGCAAGAAGCTTGCCTGCAGTCACCTCCAAAAACTCGAGTGGGGAAAATAGATTGACTTCTATTTAACCACAGGGACCAAACATGAATCAAAATTCAACTGATACCTACTGAACTGGCCGAATTTTGATTCATGTATGGCCAGCTTTAAAAAGGATGAATCTCCCTAAAAGACACAAATAAAACCCAACAGAGGTTCTCCCCCTCACCACTTTATCCAAATTAAAGAAAATATATATTTTGCTTTTAGTTATATTAAAAGTGCACTAGAGTCATTTTTTTTTATTTTAAGCAATGATTAATTGTAACACTTGATGTAATTGTAACACTTACAAGTTGCAGAGATCACAATGCCTTCTCCCCCAGTAGGCTGACACCTATTTTGTTCAGGCACTAACCAGGGTCAGTATCTACTTTTTGTATTAAGATATTGGCTCAGACCTCACAGTCATGTAAATAACTATCTACACACACAGATCTCCCTCTCATTTTATGGCTTGCAAGCTGGGCGTACTTGGCCGAGTCATTTAGGCAAGTGATCGTCTGGTTTTCCTCGATATTTAAACCTGTACAAAAATTCTCAAACAATAAAGGATTTTTTTTTGTTTGACATAGAAAGGTTGTAGCGTATATTGTTTGTTTGTTCCTGATCATACCCATTCTTTCATATCTGATTTTTACTGTATGAAAACAGTACACATTAATGTCGAAAGCCGTGTACACAAACGATACGAAAATCGAGTGATCATTCCTCATACGGAATTTTTCTTACGATTTTCTCATAGTGTGTACCCCATTTTACATTATTGCTATCACTGGGGAAAATGTGGAAATGCTCCTTCTTGTCTGCAGGAGAAAGGTTCAGTTCAGCCTAGGCAAAAATCAGGGCTTGTTGGCACCACAAGGCACGTAAAACCCCACAGAATGTACACGTCTTAAAGCATGTCTGTTGAAACGCATTTTTAAAAGCTTTATGTACAGGACAAATCAAGGGTCAAAATACTAACAACATTTTTTGGAGTTTTAGGTGCTTGGCGTTGACACTCGATTTTGTGCGTTACATTGCAGAAAAATGCAGCATATCTACATATTCCAGAATACATATCAACACACTTGTATGGTGTGAATAGGGCACATAGAGAACAGTTGATTTTTCTGTGCCCTTGCATTGAGTCTGCAGCTCAGTGCACCTGGTGTGAATGACCCCTCATTCTCAAGGACTCATTCCTCAAGGACTGCTTTTTAATAAAATGAAAGGGCCCCTGTACACTTATGATCAAGGGGAAGTAAAAAGGAGAAGAGTGAGCTGTATTTTTACTTCCCCCTTAAACAGCTCTCAAAGTTCCATAAACACAGCAACAAAAATTATACCTGACAGTACCTCTGCTTACAACCCACTTAAGAGAATGGGGCCACACCAAAACCTTGTAACCACGTGCAATTCACATAATTGCATTGTGGTGCAGCACTTACAGGGTTAAAGTGATACTAAAAGCCTAACACACACACTATCCTATATGTATATTCTTATTGAAGTGCATTCAATGGACTTCTGTTACCAATTGCTATGGGCTAGCTCACACCTTTGTGGTTTAGGCAAGGTGTGTTGTTAGTGTGCTTCATTAAATATGCATTTTAGGTGCATTTGACAATCGTTACCAATGAGCCGTATATAAGAGCCTATAATACATAAATACAATAAACTATGTAAAATGCATTTTGATTAAACAGACCCTTGGGGCCCATTCACACCAGTGCATTTTAGATAAAGAAAATAAAAAAATCTTGAAGCATTTTTAATGTGTTCTCATCAAAACATGGGCAGCACAGTGGCTAAATGGTTAGCCCTTCCACCTGGCAGTACTAGGGTCATTGGTTCGAATCACAAACACGGCACCACCTGCCTGGAGTTTGCATGTTCTCCCTGTGCCTGCGTGGATTTCCTCCAGGTACTCTGGTTTCCTCCCATACTCCAAAGACATGCTGGTAGTGTTTATGTGTATGTATGAATGTGAGTTAGGGACCTTAGATTGTACGCCCCTTGAGGGTTAGGGACTGATGTGAATGTACAATATATATGTAAAGCGCTGCATAAATTGACAGTGCTCTATAAAGTACCTAAAAACATTCATTATATACAGTTCAATAATAAAGCTTGCAAAACACACCTACAATGCATGTAAACGCAACTTGTATAAAATGCACTGTACCTAATGTGCAAATGTTTGCACCAGCTCTTAGGGTGTAGCTAACAGATGCAGAGGAAGCAATTGCTCCTGGACCCATGGGGGCCAAACAATGACTGCTACTCCTTTTTACAAGCAGCAGTGGGCTCAAAATTATACTCTACATTGAATGAAGGAACACATTAAGGGCTCGTTCACACTTGACTGTTTTACCAACGCTTGCCAAACGCCCCTATAGCGTTTGGCAAGCGTTGGTCCGGCGTTTGCGGAGCGTTTTGTAACGCTCGGCAAACGCTGCATGCGTGGTTTAGCGGAAGTTGCTAGGCGTTTGCCGAGCGTTATAAAAGCCCCACAAATGCCTGTAATGAAGTTTAAATGGTGTAACTACTCTGCAAACGCCCCGCAAATGCGTCGCAAACACCGGCCGGGCGTTTGTGGAGCGGCACCATAGACTAGAATAGGAGGCTTCAACGCCTCCTGACTCGACCAGAGGCGTCCGTTTTGCCGCGATGCAACACGAACGCTCCCGTTAGAACAGCACCATGTGCTGCAATGTGCAGAATTGTCCAAGGCGTTTGGGAAGCAGTAAAAACGCTTCCCAAACGCCTCTCTGCCGCTTGCACACAACGCTAGTGTGAACGTAGCCGAAGTTATTTTTTTTTCTCAGTTTTGTAAATGAATCCTTCAGCCTTTAGTAGGCTGATGGAGACTGAAAAATTCAGAGTTAAGTAGGGTATACACAGTCTGAAAATTAGCCGGTTCAGCAGGAACAACCAGCTTCTGTTAAATAGTCATGCTGGAAAACCAGCATTCGATTAGTGCTTTCAACCAATGGCTGCAGCACTGTTCAGTGTATTCTGATAGACGGGAGGGGGAAGGAGTCACAAGAAGAAAAAACAAAACGTGAAAAAACGTGTACAAACACCTAAAAAAAAAAAAAAGCAAAACAGAGAAAAGGCAGATGCACAAGTGTGAGCTTAGTCTTACCCTAGGTTCACAACAATGCAGTTTGCGTCTGATCCGTTTCTGCAGTGCATTTTGGTACTTGCATTTTTGCTGCGTTTTGCTTTTTCTCCTTGGAACAAGAAAAAAAGCAAAACGCATCAAAAACGAACTACATGCTTTTCTGCAGCGTTTCATTTGAAGTCTATAGAACCAAAAACACAGCTTTCTGCATTAAAAAAAAGTCCCTGACCCTTTCAAAAATGCACTGGGTGAAAACACGGAGATGTGAACATGTCCCATAGGAACTCATGTTAAATGGACTGTAGTGTGTTTCTGCAGAAAACACATAAGTGTGACCCTAGGGTTAGGACTGGTTCACATATGTGCAGTGTATTTTAGGGGAGTTGGGTTTTAGGCACGTTACCATTGAACTCTATAGAATGTGTGTATTCATGAAAGCACATCAAATCATAATCACCACTCACATACAAGATCCCAAAACAAAACAAACATTCTGTTTGACCAGAGCCAGACTTTTTGCATGGATTGCTCAGACAATAAGCAAGCATGGTGGAGATGATTACAGGTGACAGATCAGCTTGGCTGTAGAAAAGACAACCAGAAACAGACATTTAGCTTCTGGCGTTTAAGATCTCAGAGATTCCCAGCTGCACTCTGAAGATTTCTATAATGTTCAGGAAATATATTGCAATGACGAAGAAAAAAAAAGTTTAAAGCATGTCAGATTCGAACAGAAAGGGCCCATTTTGTGTTAGCACATGCAGGGGCGGACTGACTATTCGGGCTCTCGGGCAGTGCCCGAGGGCCTGGGGTCAGTAGGGGACCCCATGAGATCCCCCTGGCACTTTCATAAGCTTTATTGGGTGTGGTTTGAGCGTGGGCGAGGACACTGGGGCCCTGTGATCCCCTATTGCCCGGGGGCCCCATGAGTTGTCAGTCCGCCCCTGAGCACATGCACTTTCATACATTGAGGTGTTCTACGTTAGGTTCATCCTGAATAGGCTGTCAGCCCACCTCAGCTTATGGAAAAAATGGATTTGTACCATTTTGAATAACGCACCGCATCATAAACACATAGTTGGCTCACATCTCTGTGTTTTCCTGCACTAAAATGCAAATACATTGTGGTACGGTAGGTATGTACTTTAGTATAATATTCTTATTTATGCACTTTAGGATGACACTCAAAATTAATGGCACCTCTATGCATTGCACTAATGTCCATATGTTAAATGTGCATCACGGTAAAGGTACAATAAAATGTGGTCCTAAAGGAAATGGATACTATAATGAAAAAAGGTTATCATTCAGACAATTGTATATCATTTGGTAAAAATAAATTGCCTGACTAAATCAAATTACATAAAGTGACCTGCACGCAATCCTGTGTAGGTGACACCATATGGCAGAATGGCAAAAAAGAAAAGAAACAGTGCATACATAAATATATATTAAAATAATTTCATGAAATCAAAAGTCCTAGACAACAGAAAAATAAAATCCAAGTGATGTTGTTAAACATAAGAAAGTCCTTGAGCATCCACACGTCTTCCAAACTCCAGAGTGCACCATCGCCATACATTTCAAGGACTCCTACCAGAGCATGTGGACTGTTTTTTGGACAGAAAAAAGTCGGAAAGGCATATGTTTAATTCATCTGTAATGGATCTCATAACTCTTCAGCTTCTCCATATATAGCCATCAGGAGTTCATATCCCGTTTGAAATCTCCACACCTTTCCTCAAAATCGGTAGAATACTACATCCAATAGATGTAAGTCATGGCATGAAAAAGAAGTGAGAAAATGCATGCAAAACCATAGATGCATGTTCATTAAAAAAAAAATAATACACTGCCCAAAAAAATTAAAAAAACACTTTTAAAACACATCAGATCACAATGAGGAAAAATCTCATGCTGGATATCTATACTGATATGGACTGGGTAATTTGTTATGAACATCATAAGGATGCCCCATTGTCTGATGGAAATGAAAATGATCAACCTACAGAGGACTGAATTCAAAGACACCCCAAAAATCAAAGTGAAAAAAAATGATGCAGCAGGCTAGTCAATTTTCCTGAAATTTCATTGCAGTAACTCAGAATGGTACTCAGTAGTTTGTATGGCCCCTACATGCTTGTATGCATGCCTGACAACATCAGGGCATGCTTCTAATGAGACAACGGATGGTGTCCTGGGGTATTTCCTCCCAGATCTGGACCAGGGCATCACTGAGCTCCTGGACAGTCTGAGGTGCAACCTGGCGTCGTCAGATGGACCGTAACAGGATATCCTAGAGATGTTCTATTGGATTTAGGTCAGGCGAGCGTGGGGGGTCATTCAATGGTATCAATTCCTTCATCCTCCAGGAATTGCCTGTACACCTTTGCCACATGAGGCCGGGCATTGTCATGCCCCAGACGGAACCCAGGACCTACTGCACCAGTGTAGGGTCTGACAATGGGTCCAAGGATTTCATCCCAATACCTAATGGCAGTCAGGGTACTATTGTCTAGCCTGTAGAGGTGTGTGCGTCCCTCCAGGGATATGCCTCCGCAGACCATCTCTGACCCACAACCAAAATGGTCATGCTGAATGATGTTACAGGCAGCATAATGTTCTCGCAGCTTCTCCAGACCCTTTCACGTCTGTCACGTGCTCAGGGTGAAGCTGCTCTCATCTGTGAAAAGCACAGGGTGCCAATGGCGGATCTGCCAATTCTGGTGTTCATTAGCAAATGCCAATCAAGCTCTATGGTGCCGGGCAGTGAGCACAGGGCCCACTGGAGGATGTCAGGCTCTCAGGCCATCCTCATGAAGTCTGTTTCTTATTGTTTGGTCAGAAACATTCACACCAGTGGCCTGCTGAAGGTCATTTCGTAGGGCTCTGGCAGTGCTCATTCTGTTCCTCCTTACACCAAGGAGCACATACCGGTCCTGCTGATGGGTTAAGGACCTTCTACGCCCTGTCCAGCTCTCCTAGAGTAGCTGCCTGTCTCCTAGAATCTCCTCCATGCTCTTGAGACTGTGCTGGGAGACACAGCAAACCTCCTGGCAATGGCACGTATTGATATGTCATCCTGGAGGAGTTGGACTGCCTGTGCAACCTCTGTAGGGTCCAGGTATAGCCTCATGCTACCAGTAGTGACACTGACCCTAGCCAAGTGCAAAACTAGTGAAAAACAATCAGAAAAGAGGAGTAGGGAAAAAAATGTCAGCGGACTTCACCTGTAAAACCATTCCTGTTTTGGGGGTTGTCTCATTATTGCTCACCTAGTGCACCTGTTGTTAATTTCATTAACACCAAAGCAGCTGAAACTGATTAATAACCCCCTCTGCTACTTAACTGACCAGATCAATATCCCAGGAGTTTAATTGACTTGATGTTACACTCGGAATAAAAAGTGTTCCTTTAATGACATGTGAGTGGATATACACTGCTCAAAAAATTAATCATAAAAATGCTTAGAAATGAAGAATACTGCTCATGACGTCATCACGCTGGTTACTACAAAGAAACAGTCTAGATCAGCTCCTGGGGCCGGTATTATCAATTTTTAAGCATTTTTATGATTGACATGTGAGTGGAGATATTATCTTTTTTAATAAACATGCATCTATGGTTACACACTATGCAAGTTTCCTCACTTCTTTTTCATGCCACGAATGACATATAGTACTATTGGATGTAGTATTCGATTGATTTTGAGGAGTGGTGTGGAGGAGACTTCAAAACGGGATATTCACTCCTGATGGCTATATATGGAGATGCTGAGGAGTTATGAGATCCATTATAGATTATTTAAACATATGCCTGACTCTTTTTCTGTCCAAAAAACAGTCCACATGCTCTGGTAGGATGTCCTTGAAATATATGACGGTGCACTCTGGTGTTTGGAAGATGTGTGGAAGCACAAGGACTTTCTTACTATGTTGCACAACATTACTGGGATTTTAATTTTTCTGATGTCTAGGACATTTCATGAAATATTTTTTGTATAGATTTATGTATGTACTGTTTTTTTTTTCTTTTTTTGACATATATTGTATCATCTGCACAGGACTGAATTCAGGTCAATTTATGTAGTTTGATTTAGCGTGGCAATTTATTTATACAAAGTTGTACACAATGTGTCTAATTGTTTCTGCCAGCTGCTTTCTTTGATCTACCAGCGCGATTTCGGTAAATATAGAAGTTAAGTGTATCATTATCTAACCAATGACTTGGTCGCATCCGTCTACATTCACATGCATGGAGCTTCTGACGGGTCCACCTGAAAAACCTGACAGGTGGACCTGCAGAAGGAGAGAGTGCCATTCATGGTCGCAAAAAACAGATCAATGCCAGACAAAATATGCAAGCTCATTGCCTGCACCTGTCTCTTTTATTAGACCCTGACAAAGGAGATTAGACATGTACACTGCCTTGTAACACTGCAGGAACAAAGTACTGAAAATATAGTTAACGTATAAGCCATTCTGGATAGCACGGGGAGGTTAAAACCATTTTTTTTAGCAGTATGTGTCTATATAGGGAGATTTCCCCTTCTATTCCTGCTCTGGTGAGGATTTGAAATTTTGGATTTACCTTTACTCTTGTTCCAGGCAATATGGAGGATTGAGCTTGAGCATCTTCTGAACGCTAAACCTGCAATCTTTTTTTACTCCAAGCCTTCCTGCCTATTTGTTTACATGAGCTGCTGGGTGGTAATGACATAAAATGAATGAAATTGGAAAAAAAAAAAATGCAAATTTAGAGCTCTGCTAGAGAGAAGTAAGGCCTCATGTACACTGCTGCTCCTAAATGCGAGTTTAGGTGCTTTTGGTGTTTTATGCCAAAGGTCTGTGTCCATGCACGCATAGGCTTCTGCCAGAGTTTAACAGCAGCAGCATTTAGGGGCAGTTAAACTTCACTCTCCTGAATGTAGAAGAATGCATTCAGGGGAGGAACGCGTTGACCAAAAAATGCAAAACACATCAAAAAAGCATATAAACGCACCTAAGCGTTAGCCGTGTTTAGCACTTGGGCATTTATTCATTTCAATGGCAAGTAATGTGGACACAGACAGCAAAAAAACCTATTGGAAGTTGAAGGGTAGTGTTGAAACTCTAGGATTATCCAGTTGCTATAGGAGTAGTAGTACTGATTGGATGAGGTATCTGGATTCTGAGATGGCAGTTTCTCTACGCCAAAAGATTTCCAGTTTCCCTGGTTTGTAAAGAAGTTAATCTGAACCACTACACTCGAAGTTAGTCTTCCAGATATGAATTTTTGTTCCAAAATAGAGCCAATGCATTTCAGGGGTCAAAGAGCACCCCCTTCATAAGGGCTTGAAGTGGGAAGTAATATACGCTGCAATCAATACAAAGTATACGGTTTTCAAACCAGGCGATTAATGAAGCACACTATTTGCAGATGCTTCATGCAGCCCACTTCAAGCCCTGATGAAGGGGGAATTCTGTGATCTTTGAAGCATGTTGGCTGTGATAAATTTAACTAGGACTTTAGTAATAAAAGCCTCAGCAATAAAACCGGACAGTGTTTAAAAAAAAAGCATGTTTTGCCTTTAGTTATAGTTTAAAGCAGCACTCCAGTTAAAAATTCTACTTGATCCACACAAAAAAAACAAACAAAACGTTTTTAGTTAAGATCAACCTGTGCGCAGTCCTGATACAATAGCAATAAATGAAAAAAAAATCTGCTACCGCTATGTCCTCATATGATCACACATATCTAATGGACAGTATAGTTAATGGGACAGCACTACAGATAATATACGGATAGTCCGGAAGAATTAATATAACAAATTCTATGTACATATCAGGATACTTACTGAATGCATATTATAAAAGTATCATAATAATAGCGTAACAAACATTCATCACAATAGCATATATAATGTTCAAATAAAAGTCTCAATCAGCGGTTGTAAAAAAGTTCCCTTCCGTCCAAGTGCTCAGAAAGACATAGACAGGAATCACCACTGGTGAGGAACCTTCACCTTCAGCCTCTCACCTAATGGTTAGACCTACTGAACTTCAGTCTTATCACGCCTTTAACCCCATTATCCCTGGGTTAAGGAAATATCCATCAGGTATGAGTCCTCCAAAGTTCCAATGTAAACGATTTTAATATAAACAATATATAAAAGAGATAATCTAACATAGTGTGTCCCCATATATAAACGTTATTGGAATAAATTAAAAACAACATTCACAAATAAAGTGCGCGTTCCTGGTGCACTACAGATGACAGCGGTATTGGAATGGTTTTCCTCTGACTGCCGCAGCTGGTAGAAGCTCCATGATTGGAATCAATATGCTCTCTTCCCTCTCATCCCCTGATGGTGTCCTGTGACTATAGTCCGTATGGTCCTGTCAGCAGAATTTGTGGGACATGGTATATGATAGGGATCCTACAGGTTTCTGGTACAAGATACTCCCATTCCTTTTTATTTAGAATGTTTTTATCCAGTCCTTTTATTAGCTTTTGTAACTCCTTTTTATATTTAGATGTTGGATCTTGTGCACGAATATGGTAGTTATTTGCATCCCCCAATAATCCCTCCATTTCTTGGATGTAATAATCTTTGAACAACAACACTATCCCCCCTATTTGTCTGCTGGATCTATGATCACGTCACGCCTCTCCTCTATGCTTTTAATACCCTTCCTGATATATGTAGAGTCCCTATGTTTATTAATGTTAATTTTATCCAAATCCTCTGGGACCATTCTATTAAAAACCTCTATGAATTAATTATCCTTAATTTGAGGATTAAATGCAGATTTACTTTTCAATTCACTATGAATTATTCTAGAATTGGACATTGTTTGGGTATTTGACCTACCTTTTGGGTTAGAAATGAAATATTTCTGTATATTGATTTGTCTAATGAACTTTTGTAAGTTTACATACCTTTATTTAATAATGTTTTTCTTGGGGGCAAATTTTAGGCCTTTATCTAGAAGTCTAATTACCTCTGTGGTGAGATCTACACCACTGAGATTGTAGATACCCTCCCCTAATGTTCTCTTTTCCTTTTTAGCTCTCTCTCTCTTTCCTCCTCTACATCCTCTGTCACCACCCCACACACCCTCCAACGAAACCATGAAGGCATAACGTGTAAGGGTGCATAGTGGAGTGAGTGACGTTTATATACCGGCATACTGGTTCACCGCTGATGGGACCATATGGACTATAGTGACAGGACACCATCAGGGGATGAGAGGGGAGAGAGCATATTGATTCCAATCACGTAGCTTCCACCAGCTGCGGCAGTCATAGGAAAACCATTCCGATACTGCTGTCACCTGTACTGGACTTTCAGTATATTATCTATTATCTGTAGAGCTGTCCCATTAACTATACTGAAAAAAATAAAACACGTTTTGCCTTTAGTTATAGTTTAAAGCAGCCCTCCAGTTAAAAATGTTAATTTTCCTGTGCAGCGAGGCTGTTCCTGTGCATGGGTTAATTGCTCGTTTTGTCTAGGGGCTCAGGGTAAAGCTATACTTACCCATTCCTCTGATGCTCCAGAAATTTGAGCTCCCCCACATCCAGCTGTGGACTGTTCCTACCGTCCTCACATCTGGAGCTGGTCTATGGGCATGATTGCATCAGGAACAGCCCATTCAGAAGACTGCTAGCGTGCGGGGGGGCAGCAGCGGAGGGGACTGGTCTTGCGTTCGGAGGATCAGGTAAGTATATCTTTACTTTCTGAGCCCCTGGACAAAAATGAGCATTTAACCTATGCAGTGTGGGCACAGCCCCACTGCATGGGAAAATAAAAATTTTGCCCAAATTTTTTCTTTAAGTCAAATATCTGACATTCAGAGAGGACAAGTGGGGCACCCATTGAATTTTACACCCAGACTTGATCAATAGCCCAAGTACTACTATACTGATATAATAAAAGCAATTTCTTTATTTGATACTGTAGATTACTGCACATCACTACTGTTTGAATAGTTCCAAAATTATACATACAATATAAATACACACACACAAAAGATACTTCTTTTGAATAAGTCAGCAAAAAAAGTATACATGGTAAGTAAAGTGCAGCAGCCCACAGTAATCAGATTTCACTTAACAACTGCCTTAGTAATATCATTATTGCTGATAAATTGTTATGGGTTGTTGCATACACATATTGAATAAATTAAATAAACTCAGATAGTGCACAACCACAAAAGGGTAGCAGTTTCTTATGCTATGCATTGATTTCTAACATAGGCAAAATGCACAGATATGAGCAAATACATCATTTTCATTTTGTCCTATGCAACACATCATACACGTTCATTTGGTTGGGTAGACCGTCATAAACACAGAGCAATGTGTCTAAAAAAAAAAAATATATGGCAATATGCATTAACTCATTCCACATTTTTTGTTTTATAACAGGCATCTTTTATAATCCATATATCCATAACAGCAAAAGTTATTTTTTGACCTATTCTTACACTAGTGACAAAAAAAAAAGAAAAAAAAAAAAAAAAACTTTGCACATCAAAACCCTAAATAACAGGAATAAACGTAGAAGGAAGCTTTTTCCGTGTCTCCTAATGACAGTGGCAAGAAGTACAGAAAAATAAAGAGAAATAATCCAGGACCTATGTAATGCTGCCAGAAAGCAGAGCTGTAATAAGGCAATAAGTGACAGGCACTGAAAGGAAACTTACCAAAGCAGATGTATGTGTCAGGTAGGATGTCGCTTGGTTTCTTCAGTTCAGTAGCAGGTTTGAAAAGATCAGTTGCTTTTTAGAAACAGGAGGCAAACATAAGACAACTAGTATCACTCAAATGCTCAAATAAAGGTTTCAATTAGCAGTCAAGTGAACAGCTGCAAACAAGCACAGACCTGGACTGGCAGACACACAGGAGCTTAGTGCACGTCACAAGGACAGCTTGATGACTGAGTCAGAGGTGGGGAACTACATGCGTCTCATTATTTGCCATCCCTGGGGACAGAAAGGACATATGTCAATTACATTGAAATCTTAAAGCTTACAGTACTTTAACCGGAGACATTGGTTCCTGTCCTATTTTACATCTCATGCTTGAAGTGATTGTAGCCGTATTAGTACAATTGCAACAATACAGCTGGATAATCATGTGTTATCTTTTTTTTTTTAATTTGCACTAACCGTTACTTTTTCAGGACTAGCTTTCAGGGGCTACCCTACGGTTGCCGCCTCATCCCTTTCAACCTGAACACATTAAAGTGTTACTAAACCCACAACAGTAAAATCAGTCTGTATGTGCAGTAAAGCATGCTTGTTATACTCACTGTGGAACCTAAGGGGTTAATCCACTGCACTGTGTAAAAAGGATGTTTGATCCTTTCTTGTCTGCCTCTCCTCTTGTTGAAATGACCACCTGATACAGACTGAATCCATAGTCGCATGCACATGCTCAGTTTGGTGTGTATTGCTAGAGGTTTTTTTTTTTTCTTGGGAGAGTGTATGTGATCAGCACAGAGCCAATCAGCACTGTCCAGACAGAGGTTCATAACTTTCACATCCTCCTAAAGAAAACTCTTCCAACAAGCTTTAACATGTGCTCTGCTGGAGTCACAAGACTGCTCTAACTGCTGATGAAAAAAAGGTATTTAGTAGTTTATATTTACTAAAATTACTGCATTTACATGTAGTGTGTACTGTGGGAGACCAGATATAGTGAATGCAGGGTCCTGGGTTTAGTATCACTTTACACAGGTTCTGTGGCTATCTTAATGCAGATAAAGCACAAAGTGAGTTTAAATTACCATCTTAATTAGCCAAAGAACCTGTGTTATTAATATATGTTTGGGTTTAAAGGGATGAGGTGGCAACCCTAGGCTACCCCCTTCTTCTAAGGTCCAAGCAGTACAAATCTTGCTGCTGTCATTACAAAGCATTTTAAAAAGCTATTTTACATATCACAAATAAAGACATCATTTAAAATATCAAATATTTGCAGTTGTAATAAATTACATGATCAAATCACAAAGAGGGCTTTTTTTTAAATAAAAGCATGATGTTTATTATTTCTACCTTCAGAGGTCAATTTCTTAAATTTCAAATGCAAAAGTGATCCAACAGTTTTTTGTAGGGTTCCAAAGCTCCACACCCAATCTCTAATTACTATACAATCCTTTTCATCTCGAAGTTTGACAAGACAGGACAAATTTCTGTAGATAAATAGGTACACCACACTGGGTATAGGTAAGGGTTTACAATCACTTTGTATTTCAATAGTGTTTATTAGTTTTAAGCAGTATAAAACAGAGGCGACAAAACATGCCCCCACAGGGGCTATCAATTGCACCGATAAGATAAAAAACATAATAATAAAAGAAAAACAGTGCTCTAACTTCAACAAGGCAGAAGGTACGCCCACGCAGGGGCTATCAATGGCACATAGGTTACAATGACGGTAATGAAATTCCAACTGCAATTAAAGGCAACTGTCAACTATCACCCAAAAAAACTAACAGAAATGGAAAGAAAGAAAGAGAAGAGAAATAAGAGGAGAGAAAAAGAAAAAAAAGAGAAGAGGGGGCAGAGATCCAGGAGCGCCACCATCAAACGCCAGTCCCTAACGCCAGTACATCCCCATACTAGCCAAAGGAAGCGTGGGAAAGGCATATTGCAACCATGGTTCCCATATTTTCGAGAATTTACATTGGGAGTCGTTGCATATGCTCGACATCTGCTCATTAAGCATCATATTGGTCATACGATCCCGCACCCCCTGAAAAGGGACAAACGGACTCTTCCAGGCCTGAGCAATTGTTCTGGTGGCCGACAGAAACAAATAGGACGCCAGCTTCTGCTGATGAGCAAAGAGACCCGGTATGGGGCAATGAAGCAAGGCATACCGAGCATCCCAGCGTATGGATAGATGAAACAACGTGAAAAGGAGGCCAAATACACAAGACCAAAAACGGACCAGTCTCGGGCATGACCACCAGATATGCAAGACATCGCCACGATGGCCACAACCCCGGAAACATCGATCACTACAAGCGGGATTAGCCTGGGCCAAACGAGCCGGAACCCAATACCAACGAAACAATACCTTATAGGCTGCCTCCAGCGTGGTGGTATTGAATGAGCATTTAGCGATGAGTGACCAGGCCCTATTCCAGTCCTCCGGATCCACATCCACCCCCAGGTCACGCTCCCACTGAACATATGAAAGAGAAGTATGCGACGGGCGTCTGTTCAAGGCTGCATAAAGAAGGGAGATAAGGCCCGGGGCGCCCGGGCGCTGCTGACAAAGCTGTTCAAAGGCCGATTTCTGGTATGGAAAAGAAGAAGTGCCCCGCAGCGAGAGTAGCCAGTGCCGCAATTGAAGGTATCGAAAAAATTCCGCCGGGGGAACATCCCGGGACTCCCGAAGGGTTTACAATCATTTTGAAGTAATAAAAAAAAAACCTTCTGTATTTTTCTCACCCTCCAGCTCCCCTAGATACTTACCTGAACCCGATCTTGGGGCCAGTTCACACTACATGAATTTCAGTTGCTTTTTTTCTGCATCCAAAACACACAGAAAGTAGGTCATATAGTTGTCAATGTCATAATTCACATCAGTGCTTGTAGTTCCAGTGCGTTCCGGGTGCAGAAAAAAAAAAAAAGAAGAAGAACATGCTGCATTTTTCCTGCATAGAACTGTACCGGAACGCTGTAAAATGCATCAAAAACGCACATGTCCCTATTTAAATTGAAGAAAAAGAGATGGGAAAAAAATGAACTAGAACGCATCAAAAACGCACTGGAACATGTCAAAAATATGCATGCAGAAACGCATCCAGAACACATTTGGACTGCGTTTCTATAACCCTCAATCCAGTGCTGTGTCCAAGAGCACTGGATCTCTGCTCTCCCTCTCTCCTCACTAGACATGGAGCCATTGGCTTCTGCTGCAGTAATCACAGCCAGTAAGGAGAGAGCTGGCGGTGGGGCTGGGCATGGGGAGGAGCTAGGAGCACCAGTGGGGAAGCCCCAGAAGAGGAGGATTGGGGCCTCTCTGTGCAAAATATGACATATTTGTTAATAAATGTTACCTGTACAATCACATTAAAGCGGAACCTCACCCAAAAGAGGAAGTTTCTATTTTCGCCCCCCCCCCCCTCCTTCCCATATTTGCAATGTTTTTTTTTGGGGGGGGGGGGAAATTGGGTACCTGATTTTGACAGGTACCAGCTCCCACTTCTGCTCTGATCACCTAAGCTGCCTCCCCCCCTCCTTCCCCACAGCCTCTTGGGCCAAGTCCCAGCAGACTGCTGGACCATTCAGGAGGTGCAGCAAGGTTCACACATGCACAGTGGGCAGCTGGCTGTGCAGCCACAAGTTGTCAGAGTTGGCGGCCCACAATCAACATGTCGGTGCTTGGACCTGAAGACTGGCAAAGAGCTGGGTAGGGTGAGGACATTCCTGGATCCTGGGACAGATAAGTGTTTGTTTTTTAAAAGTCAGCAGCTACAGTATTTGTAGCTGCTGACTTTTACATTATTGTTTACAGAGTGGATATCCTCTCTTAAGTCCATCAAAACCTCCCCCAAAAAATGTAATATATTGCAGCTTACCAGTTCTTAGGTGTGGTAGTTTTCTTTTTTAGCCTATTTCTTTTAACTTTATCACCTGGTGATCCAACCAGTAACACAACTGTAATAACGTGGCCACACTAACTCTTTCACTGTACTCATGGAGGCACAAAGTCGGCAACCAGCAGCATTGTTGATCTATAGAGAGGGTAGTGTACAAGGTACTGGCAGAGTTAGATAGGATAAAGGTTTCACATAAATGAATACAAGCTGATCATTGTAAGCACTCGTTAGTGTTAAATGGTTTGTCTCAACCCTTTAATTGACTTTTTCCTTTAATTTAACTTTTTCTGCACAGCTTGGTCTGTTAGAGGAAGTTGAAAAATAACATGTGGGGAGGTGCAGAGTAGTGTGGCGGCAGTAAAGACACAGAGTTGGGTTGCAATAAAACTTGGAACTTGTATTGAAGAGACTGCCAAATACAAAGAGCCCAGCGGGAGAATGTCGCTTGGGGATAACACTCACAGTTCAGTTCACACAGGCAGAGATGCACGGACAGTGTCTGTTTCAGAGGGTGAAGTGTGGCCTATCCAGTCCCAAAAGGGGAGACTTCTTAAAGATAGCCGATCGCTAACCTGTTCCTCCTCGTCAGGAACCTTCTCCTGCCACTAGTCACTTTTCCTGTCAGACGGGGTCTCTCTACCTACTTTACCCACTTTGCAAAAGCACCACAAACCATGGGGCAAGGACTTATATAGACCCTGATGACCCAAGATGTCCGCCAGGGGTCACATGGATGCAGCGTAGCCAACTGGTACTCTGCTCCGTGACCCAGGAAACCAGGTTTCCCCTGACTTCCTCTCCAGGCTGTGGTAGCACTCCTTTGAGTGTCATCTACAATGAAGTGAACAGACTGCACCTGCCTACAAACACACTTACTGGCAAGGTCAACCAAATATTAAAGAAAAAAAAACAAAACAGCTGTGTTAAAGCAAACCTAAACCCTCCTGTCCTTTACAGCCATGGAAGCTGCCATCCTAGCCTCTGTATGATCTACAACTGCCATTGTGCTGCACATGTGATCAGTTATGACACCAGCCATTTGGTGACTTGACAGTTCAGTTATCATTAAGCCTGGGTTCACACTGATGCGGTGTGGAATTCTCAGTGTTTTCTAAACTAAATCCACACCACATCAGAATTGCACCCCATTCATGTGAACTGCTACGGGTGTGTATGTTAAGTTAACAACACCCTGAAATCGGTCCACAAAATGCGGTGAGATATGCAGAATCGGATCACATAGGTGTGAATACACATGCAATCAGATTCTAGTGCGGACCCAAAAAAGGGTCCTGCACCTTTCTGGTGCGGGTGCATTGCAATTAGAGCCATACAAAATGTATGGCTCCAATCACACCACACACAATTCGCATGTGATTTGCACAGGAATATGGTGCAGTTCCTGTGCAAATCACATGCGAAGTACCGCAATGCATATATGTGAACCCGGGCTCAAGATGCGCTTGTACCTGTTTTAGGAAAACAGTTAAAGGATAAACTCCACTTTCGAGGAGAAAAAAAGCAAATAATAGAAAAATAAATAAATAAATATATATATATATATATATATATATATACACACACACATAATACAATTGCAACACAAGATTCAGTTACAAAATGACTTCTCAATCTATCTTCAGTTTGTAGCCCTGTAATTTTCTGTAAAATGCAATACAATATGGAAAACTGTATGGGTTCTATACACAGATGGTGTACAGAACACCCCATGAAAATGTCATTTCCTGCTTGTGTGATTGGCTTAATGACATTCCCAGAAGTCTGCACTTTGGTACAAGCCAGATTTCTGGCATATCCTGCAACAAAAATGTCATTTTTAATGAGATACTCCCAAAGGGAAATCATCCCTATAATGAATGTAAATTAAGGACCTTAGATTGTGTGCTCCTTGAGCCCTGGTTCACACTGATGCAGTGCGGAATTTGCAGTGTTTTCAGTGCGAATTCCACACTGCATCAGAATCGCACCCCATTCATGCGAACCGCTGCGGGTGTGTATGTTAACAACACCCCAAAAGTGGTCTGCAAAACGCAGTGCGATGTGCAGAACCGGATCCCATAGGCGTGAATACCTATGTGATCCGATTCTAGTGTGGACCCAAAAAAGGATCCTGCATGTTTTTGCTGCGGGTGCTGTGCGAACAGAGCCATATAAAATGTATGGCTCCAATCGCACCGCACACAAATGTGATTTGCACAGGAATGCAGTGCGGTTCCTTTGCGAATCTCATGCGATGTACCGCACCGCACATATGTGAACCCAGTGTTAGGGTTAGGGACTGATGTGAATGTACAATATATATGTGTAAAGCTCTGCAGAAATTGATGGCGCTATATAAGAACCTGTAATAAATTAAAATGTGTGCATATAATTGCACTAACATCCTTCCCCTTTGTTTACTCATGCTGTGGGTGGGGAAAAGCCTGGCCTGCAACTGTTGGAGGAAAAAAAAAAAAAGCATGATTTTGATGTTTGAATAAAGAGGAGTTCCAGGGGTGCCCAAGCTCACCTCTAGAACCCATCTATGGCTAGCCATACCCCTATGTTGAGTAGTTACAGCAATCATCAGCTTATTTTCATATTGTTTTGCACATGAAATAAAAGAAGGCAGCATGGAATGGCCTTGTCTGCCTACCTAGAGTTGAGTTAACCGCAACCCTGAAGAGTAGCAAAAAATCTGTGTCAGGTGTAGCTAGGCTCAGTTCACACTAGCTTTGTCAGCAAGCACCAGACAGGCCTTTGGGAAGTGTTTCTAACACTTCTCAAACGCCTATGAAAATTCTGCACATTGCAGCACACAGTGCTGTTCACACTGTTGCGTCGCAGCAAAACTGATGCCTAGTGTTGAGTCAGGAGGATTTGAAGCCTCCAATTCAAGTCTATGGTGCCACTCCACAAACGCCTGTGGTTGCGGAGCGTTAATACCATTTAACTTCATTATAGGTGTTTGTGGTGCGGTTTTAACGCTTGGCAAACGCCTATCAACTGCCTCAAAACCGCGCACAGGGCGTTTGGGGAGCGTTAAAAACACTTCCCTAACGCCTGTCAAACGCTATAGGGATGTTTGGCAAGAGTTAGAAATAAAGTCACGTGTGAATGAACCCTTATACTGCTTGATATTTCCACAACAGGAAAAGTAAGTTAGAGAGAGTGGGAAAACAATATGGGCTAATCTAAGTAAAATCTAGTTCCATGCAATAAATAAAACCAATTTACCTGGAAGATTAAGCTGGGATAATGCACTGGGCTGCTGCGAATAGTGTCCTAGCCTTGAGCGTTCATGTCAGCTGCTGTGCCGCTCTCACATCCTGTCAGCTTGTTATTTCCACCTGTATTGAAGTGCCTCAGCCAGAAAATGGAGCATGAGTCAGCCTGATTGAAGGGGAAGTGATAGGCCGCTGCTGAATTGGATTTGTTCTAGGAATTACAAAGGCTGCTATGTTTGCTGTGACCAGTCTTTTTGGCAATTATGGATTCTATATTCTTTTATAACTATAAGTACACCTTTGGAATATGCCATGTTAACATAGTGTGTTCTGCATGGTTTATGTTTCTTTACCTCTTCCCATAGATTCATACTGGTATGGCCCCGTCTCCTTTTTTCTTTTTTTTTAAATTGCCATGTGCGCTCTATCATCATATGAAACCACTTTCTGGATGCGAAAATATTCAATGGAACTATCCTAACCTAATTGTCTGGCAACAAAATCAGTGCACAATAGAATCACAATGTCTGTCAGAGGTTTCTTGATGGTCCTGTTGCAAAGAGTTCTTCTATCCTAGTGACACCCTATCTCACAGCTTTATACACAGGTTGTCACTGGGGCAGGAAACACGGGAATACAAATAGCAGCAAAGCTGGAAACAATGTATTCTTTTGGAACCATAACATTTTACAGTTGTCTGTGACAAATTAGCTTAATTACATAGTTAATCTGGTTGAAAAATTCCATCTAGTTCAACCAATAAAAGAGGAAAAAAAAATGTATACAGTCCTATATACACGATCCTATACCCACTGTTGATCCAGAGGAAAGTAACTGGCAAACGAAGGGACACAATAAAAAAACGATTACATTAAAAGTCATTCAGACTAAAGGTTTGTGTATGCTTTTGATTGCCATAAGTAGTTCCTAATATTTTTAGTATAGTAAAAAAGTCTAAGAGCCAGATTGTCGGTATAAGGTATACACGGACGTTGTCGGTATAAGGTGTATACGTACGTTGTCGGTATAGGGTATACACGTACATTGTCGGTATAGGGTATACACGTACGTTGTCGGTATAAGGTATACACGTACATTGTCGGTATAAGGTATACACGTACGTTGTCTGTATAAGGTATACACGTACGTTGTCGGTATAGGGTATACACGTACATTGTCGGTATAGGGTATACACGTACATTGTCGGTATAGGGTATACACGTACGTTGTCGGTATAAGGCGTACACGTACATTGTCGGTATAAGGTATACACGTACGTTGTCTGTATAAGGTATACACGTACGTTGTCGGTATAGGGTATACACATACGTTGTCGGTATAAGGAACACACGTACGTTGTCGGTATAAGGTATACACGGACGTTGTCGGTATAAGGTGTACACGTACGTTGTCGGTATAGGGTATACACGTACATTGTCGGTATAGGGTATACACGTACATTGTCGGTATAGGGTATACACGTACGTTGTCGGTATAAGGCGTACACGGACGTTGTCAGTATAAGGTATACACATACGTTGTCGGTATAAGGTGTACACGTACGTTGTCTGTATAAGGAACACACGTACGTTGTAGGTATAAGGTGTACACGTACGTTGTCGGTATAAGGTATACACGTACATTGTCGGTATAAGGCGTACACGGACGTTGTCAGTATAAGGTATACACATACGTTGTCGGTATAAGGTGTACACGTACGTTGTCGGTATAAGGAACACACGTACGTTGTAGGTATAAGGTGTACACGTATGTTGTCGGTATAAGGTATACACGGACGTTGTCGGTATAAGGTGTACACGGATGTTGTCAGTATAAGGTATACACATACGTTGTCGGTATAAGGTGTACATGTACGTTGTCGGTATAAGGTATACACGTACGTTGTCGGTATAGGGTATACACGTACGTTGTCGGTATAAGGTGTACACGTACGTTGTCGGTATAGGGTACACACGTACGTTGTAGGTATAAGGTGTACACGTACGTTGTCGGTATAAGGTATACACGTACGTTGTCGGTATAGGGCATACACGTATGTTGTCTGTATAAGGTATACACGTACGTTGTCTGTATAAGGTATACACGTACGTTGTTGGTATAGGGCATACACGTACGTTGTCGGTATTAGGTATACATGTACGTTGTCGGTATAAGGCGTACACGGATGTCGTCGGTATAAGGTATACACGTACGTTGTCAGTATAAGGCGTACACGGATGTTATCGGTATAAGGTATACACGTACGTTGTCTGTATAAGGTATACACGTACGTTGTTGGTATAGGGTATACACGTACGTTGTCGGTATAAGGTATACATGTACGTTGTCGGTATAAGGTATACACGTACGTTGTCGGTATAAGGTATACGCGTACGTTGTCGGTATAATGCGTACACGGATGTTGTCGGTATAAGGTATACACGTACGTTGTCGGTATAAGGCGTACACGGATGTTGTCGGTATAAGGTATACACGTACGTTGTCTGTATAAGGTATACGCGTACGTTGTCGGTATAGGGCATACACGTACGTTGTCGGTATAAGGTATACACGTACGTTGTCTGTATAAGGTATACACGTACGTTGTCGGTATAAGGTATACATGTACATTGTCGGTATAAGGTATACACGTACGTTGTCGGTATAAGGTATACACGTACGTTGTCGGTATAGGGTATACACGTACGTTGTCGGTATAAGGTATATACGTACGTTGTCGGTATAAGGCGTACACGTACGTTGTCGGTATAAGGTATACACGGACGTTGTCGGTATAAGGTATACGCGTACGTTGTCTGTATAAGGTATACACGTACGTTGTCGGTATAGGGTATACACGTACGTTGTCGGTATAAGGTATACATGTACGTTGTCGGTATAGGGTGTACACGTACGTTGTCGGTATAAGGTATACACGTACGTTGTCTGTATAAGGTATACACGTACGTTGTCGGTATAGGGCATACACGTACGTTGTCGGTATAAGGTATACACGTACGTTGTCGGTATAAGGTATACGCGTACGTTGTCGGTATAAGGCGTACACGGATGTTGTCGGTATAAGGTATACACGTACGTTGTCGGTATAAGGTGTACACGGACGTTGTCGGTATAAGGTATACACGTACGTTGTCGGTATAAGGCGTACACGGATGTTGTCGGTATAAGGTATACACGTACGTTGTCTGTATAAGGTATACACGTACGTTGTCGGTATAGGGCATACACGTACGTTGTCGGTATAAGGTATACACGTACGTTGTCTGTATAAGGTATACACGTACGTTGTCGGTATAAGGTATACACGTACGTTGTCGGTATAGGGTATACACGTACGTTGTCGGTATAAGGTATACACGTACGTTGTCGGTATAAGGTATACACGTACGTTGTCGGTATAAGGTATACACGTACGTTGTCGGTATAAGGTATACACGTACGTTGTCGGTATAAGGTATACACGTACGTTGTCGGTATAAGGTGTACACGTACGTTGTCGGTATAAGGTATACACGGACGTTGTCGGTATAAGGTATACACGTACATTGTTGGTATAAGGTGTACACGTACATTGTCAGTATAAGGTATACACGGACGTTGTCGGTATAAGGCAGGGGTCTGCAACCTTTAAGACATAAAGAGCCACTTGGACCCGTTTCCGAGAGGGAAAAAAAGACTGGGAGGCGCAAAACCATTGCAACATTTAAAACAAATCCGACACTGCATATATTGCAAAAAGCGCTCTGGTCATGAAGGGGGTTTAAGGGCCCAGTAAGCAAAGGGTTAATCAGGGCCACAGTGTATCGTCATAATCACAATCATAGCCTTAGGTCAGTGGTGGGCAACCTTTTTTTTCAACTGAGCCAAATCTCGCCAAAACCACGATTGAAATTTATTTTGAGAGCCACATTTTTAAAACTGAAAATACATCCCCCATATAGTAATTCATCCCCCATATAGTAAATCATCCCCCATATAGTAATTCATCTCCCATAGTAATTCATCCCCCATATAGTAATTCATCCCCCATATAGTAATTCATCCCCCATAGTAATTCATCCCCCCTATAGTAATTCATCCCCCATATAGTAATTCATCCCCCCTATAGTAATTCATCCCCCATATTAAGTCCCCCCTGTGTCAATTCACTTACCTTTGCTCCGCGCGTTCCTCTTGCCGTGTTCCCGCGCCGTTCCGGTGTAGCATGAAAATCTGTCTCCTATGAGGATCTGTCCCCCTCGACGTATCTGCGCATGTGCCAGTTTCAGGCATTAGCAGCCGATCGGCGATCTCCGGCACATGCGCAAATACGTAGAGGGGGACAGATCCTCATAGGAGACAGATTTTCATGCTACACCGGTCTTCAGGGCGGACTGGGAGAGGAGCCTAGCGGGAGCCTAGCTCCGTGGGCCGGATTAAAAGGTCCGCCGGGCCGTAGTTTGCCCATTGCTGCCCTATTGCCTGTCACCTGGTGGGCAGTGTGCTCCGGAGCCGCAGCCAAGGTGAAAAAGAGCCCATGCGGCTCTGGAGCCGCGTGTTGCAGACACCCGGTATAAGGTATACACGGACGTTGTCGGTATAAGGTATACACGTACGTTGTCGGTATAAGGTATACACCTACGTTGTCGGTATAAGGCATACACCTACGTTGTCGGTATAAGGTATACACGTACGTTGTCGGTATAAGGCATACACCTACGTTGTCGGTATAGGGTATACACGTACATTGTTGGTATAAGGTGTGCACGTACATTGTTGGTATAAGGTATACACGTACATTGTCGGTATAAGGCATACACGTACGTTGTCGGTATAGGGTATACACGTACGTTGTCGGTATAAGGTATACACGTACATTGTCGGTATAAGGTATACACGTACATTGTCGGTATAAGGCGTACACGTACGTTGTCGGTATAGGGTATACACGTACGTTGTCGGTATAAGGTGTACACGTACGTTGTCGGTATAGGGTATACACGTACGTTGTCGGTATAAGGTGTACACGTACGTTGTCGGTATAGGGTATACACGTACGTTGTCGGTATAAGGTGTACACGTACGTTGTCGGTATAGGGTACACACGTACGTTGTAGGTATAAGGTGTACACGTACGTTGTCGGTATAAGGTATACACGTACGTTGTAGGTATAAGGTGTACACGTACGTTGTCTGTATAAGGTATACACGTACGTTGTTGGTATAGGGCATACACGTACGTTGTCGGTATAAGGTATACATGTACGTTGTCGGTATAAGGCGTACACGGATGTCGTCGGTATAAGGTGTACACGTACGTTGTCGGTATAAGGCGTACACGGACGTTGTCGGTATAAGGTATACACGTACGTTGTCAGTATAAGGCGTACACGGATGTTGTCGGTATAAGGTATACACGTACGTTGTCTGTATAAGGTATACACGTACGTTGTTGGTATAGGGTATACACGTACGTTGTCGGTATAAGGTATACATGTACGTTGTCGGTATAGGGTGTACACGTACGTTGTCGGTATACGGTATACACGTACGTTGTCAGTATAAGGTATACGCGTACGTTGTCGGTATAATGCGTACACGGATGTTGTCGGTATAAGGTATACACGTACGTTGTCTGTATAAGGTATACACGTACGTTGTCGGTATAGGGCATACACGTACGTTGTCGGTATAAGGTATACACGTACGTTGTCTGTATAAGGTATACACTTACGTTGTCAGTATAAGGTATACATGTACATTGTCGGTATAAGGTATACACGTACGTTGTCGGTATAAGGTATACACGTACGTTGTCGGTATAGGGTATACACGTACGTTGTCGGTATAAGGTATACACGTACGTTGTCGGTATAAGGTATACACGTACGTTGTCGGTATAAGGTGTACACGGACGTTGACGGTATAAGGTATACACGTACGTTGTCGGTATAAGGTATACACGGACGTTGTCGGTATAAGGTATACACGTACATTGTTGGTATAAGGTGTACACGTACATTGTCAGTATAAGGTATACACGGACGTTGTCGGTATAAGGTATACACGTACGTTGTCTGTATAAGGTATACACGTACGTTGTCGGTATAGGGTATACACGTACGTTGTCGGTATAAGGTATACATGTACGTTGTCGGTATAGGGCATACACGTACGTTGTCGGTATAAGGTATACACGTACGTTGTCGGTATAAGGTATACGCGTACGTTGTCGGTATAAGGCGTACACGGATGTTGTCGGTATAAGGTATACACGTACGTTGTCGGTATAAGGCGTACACGGACGTTGTCGGTATAAGGTGTACACGTACATTGTCAGTATAAGGTATACACGTACGTTGTCGGTATAAGGTATACACGTACGTTGTCGGTATAAGGTATACACGGACGTTGTCGGTATAAGGTATACACGTACATTGTCGGTATAAGGTATACACGTACGTTGTCGGTATAAGGTATACACGTACGTTGTCGGTATAAGGTGTACACGTACGTTGTCGGTATAAGGTATACACGGACGTTGTCGGTATAAGGTATACACGTACATTGTTGGTATAAGGTGTACACGTACGTTGTCGGTATAAGGTATACACGGACGTTGTCGGTATAAGGTATACACGTACATTGTTGGTATAAGGTGTACACGTACGTTGTCGGTATAAGGTATACACGGACGTTGTCGGTATAAGGTATACACGTACGTTGTCGGTATAAGGTGTACACGTACGTTGTCGGTATAAGGTATACACGGACGTTGTCGGTATAAGGTATACACGTACATTGTTGGTATAAGGTGTACACGTACGTTGTCGGTATAAGGTATACACGGACGTTGTCGGTATAAGGTATACACGTACATTGTTGGTATAAGGTGTACACGTACATTGTCAGTATAAGGTATACACGGACGTTGTCGGTATAAGGCAGGGGTCTGCAACCTTTAAGACATAAAGAGCCACTTGGACCCGTTTCCGAGAGGGAAAAAAAGACTGGGAGCCGCAAAACCATTGCAACATTTAAAACAAATCCGACACTGCATATATTGCAAAAAGCGCTCTGGTCATGAAGGGGGTTTAAGGGCCCAGTAAGCAAAGGGTTAATCAGGGCCACAGTGTATCGTCATAATCACAATCATAGCCTTAGGCCAGTGGTGGGCAACCTTTTTTTTCAACTGAGCCAAATCTCGCCAAAACCACGATTGAAATTTATTTTGAGAGCCACATTTTTAAAACTGAAAATACATCCCCCATATAGTAATTCATCCCCCATATAGTAAATCATCCCCCATATAGTAATTCATCTCCCATAGTAATTCATCCCCCATATAGTAATTCATCCCCCATATAGTAATTCATCCCCCATAGTAATTCATCCCCCCTATAGTAATTCATCCCCCCTATAGTAATTCATCCCCCATATAGTAATTCATCCCCCCTATAGTAATTCATCCCCCATATTAATTCATCCCCCATATTAAGTCCCCCCTGTGTCAATTCACTTACCTTTGCTCCGCGCGTTCCTCTCGCCGTGTTCCCGCGCCGTTCCGGTGTAGCATGAAAATCTGTCTCCTATGAGGATCTGTCCCCCTCGACGTATCTGCGCATGTGCCAGTTTCAGGCATTAGCAGCCGATCGGCGATCTCCGGCACATGCGCAAATACGTAGAGGGGGACAGATCCTCATAGGAGACAGATTTTCATGCTACACCGGTCTTCAGGGCGGACTGGGAGAGGAGCCTAGCGGGAGCCTAGCTCCGTGGGCCGGATTAAAAGGTCCGCCGGGCCGTAGTTTGCCCATTGCTGCCCTATTGCCTGTCACCTGGTGGGCAGTGTGCTCCGGAGCCGCAGCCAAGGTGAAAAAGAGCCCATGCGGCTCTGGAGCCGCGGGTTGCAGACACCCGGTATAAGGTATACACGGACGTTGTCGGCATAAGGTATACACGTACGTTGTCGGTATAAGGTGTACACGTACGTTGTCGGTATAGGGTATACACGTACGTTGTCGGTATAAGGTGTACACGTACGTTGTCGGTATAGGGTATACACGTACGTTGTCGGTATAAGGTATACACGTACGTTGTCGGTATAAGGTATACACGTACGTTGTCGGTATAAGGTATACACGTACGTTGTCGGTATAAGGCATACACCTACGTTGTCGGTATAAGGCATACACCTACGTTGTCGGTATAAGGTATACACGTACGTTGTCGGTATAAGGTATACACGTACGTTGTCGGTATAAGGTATACACCTACGTTGTCGGTATAAGGTATACACGTACGTTGTCGGTATAAGGTATACACGTACATTGTCGGTATAAGGTATACACGTACATTGTTGGTATAAGGTATACACAGACGTTGTCGGTATAAGGTGTACACGTACGTTGTCGGTATAGGGTATACACGTACGTTGTCGGTATAAGGTGTACACGTACGTTGTCGGTATAGGGTACACACGTACGTTGTAGGTATAAGGTGTACACGTACGTTGTCTGTATAAGGTATACACAGACGTTGTCGGTATAAGGTATACACAGACGTTGTCGGTATAAGGTATACACGTACATTGTCGGTATAAGGTATACACGTACATTGTCGGTATAAGGTATACACGTACGTTGTCGGTATAGGGTATACACGTACGTTGTCGGTATAAGGTGTACACGTACGTTGTCGGTATAGGGTATACACGTACGTTGTCGGTATAAGGTGTACACGTACGTTGTCGGTATAAGGTATACATGTACGTTGTCGGTATAAGGCGTACACGGATGTCGTCGGTATAAGGTATACACGTACGTTGTCGGTATAAGGCGCACACGGACGTTGTCGGTATAAGGTATACACGTACGTTGTCAGTATAAGGCGTACACGGATGTTGTCGGTATAAGGTATACACGTACGTTGTCTGTATAAGGTATACACGTACGTTGTTGGTATAGGGTATACACGTACGTTGTCGGTATAAGGTATACATGTACGTTGTCGGTATAGGGTGTACACGTACGTTGTCGGTATAAGGTATACACGTACGTTGTCGGTATAAGGTATACGCGTACGTTGTCGGTATAATGCGTACACGGATGTTGTCGGTATAAGGTATACACGTACGTTGTCGGTATAAGGCGTACACGGATGTTGTCGGTATAAGGTATACACGTACGTTGTCTGTATAAGGTATACACGTACGTTGTCGGTATAGGGCATACACGTACGTTGTCGGTATAAGGTATACACGTACGTTGTCTGTATAAGGTATACACGTACGTTGTCGGTATAAGGTATACACGTACGTTGTCGGTATAGGGTATACACGTACAGTTGCAAGAAAAAGTATGTGAACCCCTTGGGATTACGTGGAGTTTTTCATGAATTGGTCATAAAATGTGCTCTGAACGTCATCTAAGTCACAACAATAGAAGAACACAGTCTGCTGAACATAATACTACACAAACATTAGATGTTGCCATGGTTTAATTGCACATAACATGTAAACATTCACAGTGCAGGGAGGAAAAAGTATGTGAGGCCCTAGCTTAATGACTTCTCCCAGAGCTAATTGGAGCCAGGAGTGAGCCAACCTTGACTCCAATCAGTGTGATGATATTGGATGTGTTGCTGACAGCTGTCCTGCCCTTAAAAAACACACACCTGGTTTGGGTTTACCGGTTTCAAGAAGCACTGTCTGATGTGAACCATGCCTCGCAGAAAAGAGCTCTCAGAAGACCTACGATCAAGAATTGTTGACTTGCATGAAGCTGGAAAGGGTTACAAAAGTATCTCCAAAAGCCTTGATGTTCATGTGTCCACGATCAGACAGACTGTCTACAAATGGAGAAAGTTTAGCACTGTTGCTACTCTCCCTAGACGTGGTCGTCCTGTAAAAATGACTGCAAGAGCACAGCGCAGAATGCTGCATGAGGGAAAGAAGAATCCCAGAGTGTCAGCTAAAGACCTACAGAAATCTCTGGCACATGCTAACATTTTTGTTGACACATCTACAATAAGGAAAACATTAAACAAGAATGGAGTACATGGGAGGACACCACGGAGGAAGCCATTGCTGTCCAAAAAGAATATTGCAGCACGTTTGAAGTTTGCAAAAGAGCGCCTGGATGTTCCACAGCACTACTGGCAAAATATACTGTGGAAAGATGAAACCAAGATTGAGTTGTTTGGGAAGAACACACAACACTATGTGTGGAGAAAAAAAGGCACAGCACACCAACATCAAAACCTCATCCCCACTGTGAAACATGGCGGAGGGAGCATCATGGTTTGGGGCTGCTTTGGTGCCTCAGGGCCTGGACGGATTGTTGTCATTGATGGGAAAATGAATTCCAGAGTTTATCAAGACATTTTGCAGGAAAACGTACGACCATCTGTCCGCCAACTGAAGCTCCGCAGAGGATGGGTGATGCAACAGGACAATGACCCAAAGCATACAAGTAATTCAACAAAACAATGGCTGCAACAGCACAGAATACGCCTTCTGGAGTGGCCCAGTCAGAGTCCTGACCTCAACCCAATTGAAACGCTGTGGCATGACCTTAAGAGAGCGATTCACACCAGACATCCCAAGAATATTGCTACACTGAAACAGTTTTGTGAAGAGGAGTGGTCCAAAATGAGTCCAGATCGTTGTGCAGGTCTGATCTGCAACTACAGGAAACGTTTGGTTGAGGTTATTGCTGCCAAAGGAGGGTCAACCAGGTATTAAGTCCAAAGGTTCACATACTTTTTCCTCCCTGCACTGTGAATGTTTACATGTTATGTGCAATTAAACCATGGCAACATCTAATGTTTGTGTAGTATTATGTTCAGCAGACTGTGTTCTTCTATTGTTGTGATTTAGATGATGTTCAGAGCACATTTTATGCCCAATTCATGCAAAACTCCACGTAATCCCAAGGGGTTCACATACTTTTTCTTGCAACTGTACGTTGTCGGTATAAGGTATACACGTACGTTGTCGGTATAAGGTATACACGTACGTTGTCGGTATAAGGTGTACACGTACGTTGTCGGTATAGGGTATACACGTACGTTGTCGGTATAAGGTATACACAGACGTTGTCGGTATAAGGTATACACGTACGTTGTCGGTATAAGGTATACACGGACGTTGTCGGTATAAGGTATACACGTACGTTGTCGGTATAAGGTATACACGTACGTTGTCGGTATAAGGTATACACGTACGTTGTCGGTATAAGGTGTACACGTACGTTGTCGGTATAAGGTATACACGTACGTTGTCGGTATAAGGTATACACGTACATTGTCGGTATAAGGTATACACGTACGTTGTCGGTATAAGGTATACACGTACGTTGTCGGTATAGGGTATACACGTACGTTGTCGGTATAAGGTATACACAGACGTTGTCGGTATAAGGTATACACGTACGTTGTCGGTATAAGGTATACACGTACGTTGTCGGTATAAGGTATACACGTACGTTGTCGGTATAGGGTATACACGTACGTTGTTGGTATAAGGTATACACAGACGTTGTCGGTATAAGGTATACACGTACGTTGTCGGTATAAGGTATACACGTACGTTGTCGGTATAGGGTATACACGTACGTTGTCGGTATAAGGTATACACGTACATTGTCGGTATAAGGTATACACGTACGTTGTCGGTATAAGGTATACACGTACGTTGTCGGTATAGGGTATACACGTACGTTGTCGGTATAAGGTATACACAGACGTTGTCGGTATAAGGTATACACGTACGTTGTCGGTATAAGGTATACACGTACGTTGTCGGTATAAGGTATACACGTACGTTGTCGGTATAGGGTATACACGTACGTTGTCGGTATAAGGTATACACAGACGTTGTCGGTATAAGGTATACACGTACGTTGTCGGTATAAGGTATACACGTACGTTGTCGGTATAAGGTATACACGTACGTTGTCGGTATAGGGTATACACGTACGTTGTTGGTATAAGGTATACACAGACGTTGTCGGTATAAGGTATACACGTACGTTGTCGGTATAAGGTATACACGTACGTTGTCGGTATAGGGTATACACGTACGTTGTCGGTATAAGGTATACACGTACATTGTCGGTATAAGGTATACACGTACGTTGTCGGTATAAGGTATACACGTACGTTGTCGGTATAGGGTATACACGTACGTTGTCGGTATAAGGTATACACAGATGTTGTCGGTATAAGGTATACACGTACGTTGTCGGTATAAGGTATACACGTACGTTGTCGGTATAAGGTATACACGTACGTTGTCGGTATAGGGTATACACGTACGTTGTCGGTATAAGGTATACACAGATGTTGTCGGTATAAGGTATACACGTACGTTGTCGGTATAAGGTATACACGTACGTTGTCGGTATAAGGTATACACGTACGTTGTCGGTATAAGGTATACACAGACGTTGTCGGTATAAGGTATACACGTACTTTGTTGGTATAAGGTATACACAGACGTTGTCGGTATAAGGTATACACGTACGTTGTCGGTATAAGGTATACACGTACGTTGTCGGTATAGGGTATACACGTACGTTGTTGGTATAAGGTATACACAGACGTTGTCGGTATAAGGTATACACGTACGTTGTCGGTATAAGGTATACACGTACGTTGTCGGTATAAGGTGTACACGTACGTTGTCGGTATAAGGTATACACAGACGTTGTCGGTATAAGGTATACACGTACGTTGTCGGTATAAGGTATACACGTACGTTGTCGGTATAGGGTATACACGTACGTTGTTGGTATAAGGTATACACAGACGTTGTCGGTATAAGGTATACACGTACGTTGTCGGTATAAGGTATACATGTAGTTTCTGACTGTTTCATCATTACCTCTGAAGGGAAGCAGTGATGATAAGGAGCAGACAACTGTCTCTGCACATATAGATTCCATATAAATATAAATTGCTCCTTTCTGCAAAGGCCAGTTATAGGTTGGGGCAGTTGTCATTTGTTTGTAATATAAATCCCCTTTACTGAGGAAATTACAGAGAAGAGAAAGCTTTCTTGTATAAAAGGAAATTGGATTCCAAGCTACATTAAAGAAGCTGTCTTGTCACCTTAGATGCTGCTAAGGCCTTTGACTCAGTGGAATGGTGCTACCTTTGGCAATGCTTACATCAGTTTGGCCATGATTTTATAAAATGGTTGAGTATTCTCTACCAATCACCTAGGACTAGGGTCTTGGCCCATGGTCGGATCTCTGAGGTGTTCCCCCTTTTCAAGGGGTTTGCGTCGGGGCTACCCACTTTTGCTTTCTCTTTTATGTCTTGCTGGCTGAACCTCTAGTTATATCCATTACGTTCCCACTCTGGTATGCATGGATTGAGGGATAGTGACTTTGTTGATTCCATGGGGCAATATGATGGTGATATGTTACTATATTTGGAAGATTCGGGTCCCTCCTGGGTGGAAATCTTGCAAATCATTAAGTGGTTTGGTAGCTTCTATGAACTCAGAGAGGCTGTCCTGTTTGTTGCAGACCTTCTGTGGGTGTTCAGGACTGGACTTGGCTAAAGCTTAAAAAATAAAAACAGAACTTTTTTACACAGAATATAACTGGTTCCTAACATTTATAGGTAAAGTTGATCCTGGGAATATCCAATTGCCTCTTGGGGGACCCGGAAGGAATTTTAGATTATGCTTTGCTGGGTTTTTTTCCCTTTTTTCTGCATCAACTTTGGTTATAGGATTATAGCTTTTTTTTTTCCTGTTGAACTGGATGAACTTTTGTCTTTTTTCATCCAGACTAATTATGTAACTATGTAACTATGAAGGTAAAAAAAAAAACAAAAAAGCATGAGTCAATTTGCTCCAGCAAAAGAAAAAATTCCTTCCTGATCCCCCAAGAGGCAATCAGTCTTTCCCTGGATCAACTTTACTTAGAAATCTTAGTATTCAGCTATATTATGTGCATTTTGGGCAGCACAGTGACTAAGTGACTAGCACTTCCACATAGCAGCACTAGGGTCGTTAGTTTGAATCCCAACCATGACACTACCTGCATAGAGTTTGTCTGTTATCCCTGTGCCTGTGTGGGTTTCCTTCGAGAACTCCGGTTTCTTCCCAAACTCCAGACATGCCAGTAGGTTAATTGTCTCCTATCTAAATTGGCCCTAGTATGTGAGTTAGGGACTTTAAACTGTGCACTCCTTGAGACCAAGGAATGATGTGACTGTGTGATAAATATGTAAAGTGCTGTGTAAATTGACAGCACTATATAAGTACATAAAATAAATAAATTTAGGAAATAATCCAGGTCTTTTTAAAAACAATGTTATGAGCAGGCCAGGAACAGCTTTTGAGAAGTCTATTCCACATTTTCGCAGCTCTTGCTGTGAAGAAGCCTGTATTTGGAGATTACCGTATTTGCCGGCGTATAAGACGACTGGGCATATAAGACGACCCCCTACTTTTCCTGTTAAAATATAGGGTTTGAGCTATACTCGCCGTATAAGACTACCCCTCTTCCAACGCACACCAAATAAAAATGAAAAAACATCAGATTTGATTTCAATATGGTATGCTATTTCAGTATGGTATTCCAATGATGGGGTGCTATTCCTCCCACTGATACCAATGATGGGGCGCTATTCCTCCCACTGACACCAATGATGGGGCACTATTCCTCCCACTGATACCAATGATGAGGCACTATTCCTCCCACTGACACTAATGATGGGGCACTATTTCATCCACTGATACCAATGATGGGGCATGATTCCTCCCACTGATACCAATGATGAGGCACTATTCCTCCCACTGACACCAATGATGGGGCACTATTCCTCCCACTGATACCAATGATGGGACACTATTCCTCCCACTGACACCAATGATGGTGCCCCATCATTAGTGTCAGTGTGTGAGGAATAGTGTCCCATCATTAGTGTCAGTGGGAGGAATAGTGCCCCATCATTGGTCAGTGGGAGGAATAGTGCCCCATCATTGGTGTCAGTGGGAAGAATCGTGCCCCATCATTGGTGTCAGTGGGAGGAATAGTGTCCCATCATTACTGTCTGGGAGGAATAGTGCCCCATCATTACTGTCTGGGAGGAATAGTGCTCCATCATTAGTGTCAGTGGGAGGAATAGCACCCCATCATTGGTGACAGTGGGAGGAATAGCGCCCCATCATTGGTATCAGTGGCAGGAATTGCGCCCATCATTGGTGTCAGTGGGAGGAATAGCGCCCCATCATTGGTATCAGTGGAAGGAATAGCTCCCCATCATTGGTGTCAGTGGGGAGGAGGAATAGTGCCCCATGGTTGGTGTCAGTGGGGGAGGAATAGTGCCCCATCATTGGTGTCAGTGGGGATAATAGTGCCCCATCATTGGTATCAGTGGGGAGAAAAGTGCCCCATCATTGGTGTCAGTGGGGGAGGAATAGTGCCCCATCATTGGTGTCAGTGGGGGAGGAATAGTGCCCCATCATTGGTGTCAGTGGGAGGAATAGTGCCCCATCATTGGTGTCAGTGGGAGGAATAGTGCCCCATCATTGGTGTCAGTGGGGGAGGAATAGTGCCCCATCATTGGTGTCAGTGGGGAGGAGGAATAGTGCCCCATCATTGGTGTCAGTGGGGGAGGAATAATGCTCCATCATTGGTGTCAGTGGGGGAGGAATAGTGCCCCATCATTGGTATCAGTGGGGAGGAGGAATAGTGCCCCATCGTTGGTGTCAGTGTGGAGGAGGAATAGTGCCCCATCGTTGGTGTCAGTGTGGAGGAGGAATAGTGCCCCATCGTTAGTGTCAGTGGGGGAGAGGAGCGGCTGCTCCTTCTTTCAGTTCGGCCGCTTGATTTTCGCGGGGCCGCTCGGCTCCGCCTCCTCGCCGGTGATTGGTCGCCTGTGTGCCTTTCCAGTGCTGGCGCCCAATCACCGGTGAGCAGGCGGAGCCGAGCGGGCGGCGGGACCATCGAGCGGCCGAACTAAAAGAAGGAGCAGCCGCGCTTCCTGGACCGGATCGTCGTGGGACCGGGACCGGAGCCAGGTAAGGTACAGCAGCCCCTCTGCCCACCCCTGTACTTGGTGTCCGTTGGAGGAGGAGGGGGGGCGGCGCCGCCCCTCGAAAAAGTGCCGCCCTGACACCGGCTCGCCGTATACCGGCGTATAAGACGACCCCCGACTTTTCAAAAGATTTTCAGGGGTTGAAAAGTCGTCTTATACGCCAGCAAATACGGTAAATCTCTTTTTCTCCAAACATACAGAGTGCCCCCTTGTCCTCTGTAATGATCTCAGGGTGAATAGCTCTACACCGAGTTCACTATATGAACCACTGATGTATTTATACATGTTGATCATATCCCCCTTAATCTCCTCTTCTCAAGAGAGAATAAATTCAGTTCCTCTACTCTTTCCTCATAGCTGATCTCCTCCATGCCTCCTATCAGTTTGGTTGCCCTTCTCTGTACTTTCTCCAGTTCCCCAATGTTCTTTTTGTGAATTGGTGCCCAAAACAGAACTGCATATTACAGATGAGGTCTTACTAATGATTTGTACAGGGTTAATATGATATCTCTCTCTCTGGAGTCTATACCTTTTTTAATACAAGAGAGGATTTTGCTCGCTTTAGAAACTGCAGCTTGGCATTGCATGCTATTATTCCGTTTATGAAAAAGGGGAAGTACTGCTTGTTTGCCTCCTTCCTCCCTCCACTGCCACATTTGGCACTTTTTTGGGGGGAGGGGGGAGTGGGTACCTGGTTTTGACAGGGACCAGCTCCCACTTCAAGGTCAGATGCACTGTGGCAATCTGAGCCGAAAGTCCCCCCCCCCTTTCCCCAACAGCCTTCTGAGAACTTTCACAGGTCCCAGAAGACTGCGAGACCATTGACACATGTGCAGTAGGAAACCGCCTGTAAAGCCACAAGGCTTTACTTCCAGTTTCCCTTACTGAAAATGCCGGGTCCTGCACCCAAAGCTGACTGAAGAAGACATCGCTGGATCCCTGGTTAGGTAAATGTCCTTACTGTATATTAAAAGTCAGCAGCTACAGTATTTGTAGCTACTGACTTTAATTTTTTGGGGGAGAGCCTGGAGCTCTAAGTTTCACAAAAACAGGCTGACAAGAGTGCATATATATATATATATATATATATATATATATATATATATATATATATCACTTTATAAAGGGGTAACTACACATGAGCACTGATTGATACTATGCATCTGCCACTCTTGTAATTCCATGCTTTAGGGGACCTACTAAGGGGTATGGAAATGATAGACCAATGCTGCAGCTCACATTTATCTGGACACAGAGCAATGAAGGTAGTGTGTCCAGAGACAAAAAATGCAAATAATGGCAAATTCTTAAGAAGTAACAGAATAAACTATGTTCAGCTTTCCTCAGTGTTTATTGATGTCTGCAGTTAATTTCAGAAATAGAGACTTCATATACAGTATATAGTTCTCTCACTTTGAGACCTCTGAGCATAGTCACATATAAGGTACCATATATACCTAGAACCCTGGTGCCCAACCTGTGGCTCGAGGACCACATATGGCCCTTTGGTATATGATGTGTGGGCCTTGGACCTCAGCAGTTTGTAGTGGGAACACTGATTAGGGTAATAGCATTGATCTCTACTAGCCACATGTAACAGTATTGTATGGTCTTCTGTGGCATATCCCCAGCCAAAAATGTTGCATGTCCACACTACCTGACCCTCATTTCCTCTATGAAGTCTGCATTTTCTGACGATCCTCTTAAGCATTACATATATTGAGCATCATGTCCAGCCCTTTGGGAATGTCAGGGGCCGCATTTAGCCCAGACGTTGACAACCACTGAAATGAACAGGGGAAGAAGCTTATAATCAAATAATATATGTGTAGTACCAAAGAATTGTATGTATCCATCTCAGTTTTACAACTTCACATGTATCATTTAAGATGAGTATAGCCTTCATTTTACCTACTGTATATTTTCTTTGTAAATTGTAAATGCAGCAACAATTTGATACTAGTATTTGAACAGCTGTACCAGGAATACAAAGGTTATACTAACACATGTCCAGTGCGGGAAAGCTTTCTCTTACTTCACCTGCAGATAACAAAAAGCACTTTCTATACTGTGCTAGCCAATGACTGTCCATCTGCTCCTTAGCAGCAAACAATGGCAGTCAGTACACTAACATGTAAAAGTAAATATTGAATTCGGGTTTGTGCGTTATAGTAAATATCATTTATTGACATTATGCACAAATAGCATGCATAAAAAGATACTGTATGTATGTTAATATAAAACTATCTTATTATATTTAATTATAAATGAAAACTAAAAATAAATAAATATCCAATTGTGCCCACATGCGTGGCTATTATGGTTCTTACATTTGCTCACCACTGTTTTGTTATACTTGCTAGTTCTGCTATGATTGTCGATATTATGTTTTTCACGTTATAAGGCCCATTACTGGGACATACAGTGTATTCAATGTTCTTTATGTTTTATATTCAAGCCTCCTCTCACACTCTGTAAAGGTCCTCTGTGCCTTCTTTGTATGTACACCTGAGATAGTTTCATTATTTTTAGAGTGCTTATGGTTTATTTGAAAAAAGTAATAAAAAGATTGGAATATAAAATAAATAAATAAAATGACTAGCATACTGGAAGTGATATATATATATATATATATCACTTTATAAAGGGGTAACTACACATGAGCACTGAATTTTTCTTTTAGAATCCAGGGAGACTTGTGTCTGTTTGCTGTGAGAGCAAGAAAAAGTTTCTTCTTTGTTAAGCACATTACCATATGTGACTTTTAATAAGGCAAAAAGCAATGGTAAAATGTCAATAACCCATAGGAATGCATATGAAGATGTATTAATAGCAGTGCTTACATTGTATGTTTTTTTGTTTTAGATATAAACCTGAGACTCCCGACTGTGAGAAGCAATTGTGACAGGGGATCTTATACAAAAATTCCAAGCAGGTGGCAAAACTATTACAGCGTAATGTATAGAAATACAGAATCACTAATAATCTCACCAATTTGAGCATTTCCCTTAACCACTTCAAGCCCAAACACTTTTACCCCCTTCCTGTCCAGGCCAATTTTCAGCTTTCAGTGCTATCACACTTTGAATGATAATTGTGTGGTCATGCAACACTGTTCCCATATGAATATTTTAGCATTTTTGTGAGACAGATAAAACTTTATTTTGGTGGTATTTATTCACCACTGGGCTTTTTATTTTTTTTGCTATATAAATGAAAAAGTCCAAAAAATTAAAAAAAAAGTGTTTTTCTTATAACATTTTGCAAATAAATAATCTTTCTTCACAAATATTGGCCAAATGTTATTCAGTTATCTTTTTGAGTAAAAAAAATAATAACCCAAATTAGTTTATAACCAAAATGTATAATTTTTCAAAAATTTGTTTTACATTTTTTTTTTATTTTTTTATATTATTATTTTTTTATTTTATTTTTTTTTACATACTGTTACCCTAGCAGTACACTGTACAACTTGTGGGGGGCTGTAAAAGCAATAATTTCTCCTTCTCTCTGACTGCATTCTTGCAGCCATTGAGAAATATTGTGTGAGCTGTGATTGGTCACAGCTTGTCACATGGTACAAGGCTGTTGTGAATAGCCTTGTACCATGTGACCTCTGTGATCATTCACAGATTTCACAAGTAGTAAGCAATGATGGCAGGAAGTGACATCTTGCTTACTACTATTCATATGATCACTGATTGGCCAATCAGTGATCACATGAATGGGGACCTCAAACAGAGATTCCGTACAGCGATCGTTGTTTTGCAGTGTCCGAAGGACACAGCCGTCACCGGATCACGGTGCCGCGTGCTCCCAGGGAGCGCACACAGGCTGTGAATGCGGGCGCCGTTTATAAACGGCAACCTGCTCCTTCACTGCTCCTGTCTAGCCCTTTATGTACATGGGCCGGACGGGAAGTGGTTAACTAATACTACATAATCCTGACTGCTGCGATATATATACTGTGGCATATGATGCACATTCCTGACCACTACCTCTGTATACTGTGTTATACATTATACATTTGTGACCCCTGCTCTCTTGTTATACTATGCTATACTGTATATTACTTATTCCTGACCACTGCACTCTGTCAGTTGTACCGTACATTACATATTCCTGACTGCTGAAGTCTGTATGCTGAAATGTATTTTGCAAGCTCTTTACTGCTGCACTTCCAGCATACTGAGCAGTCAGTGTTATGCAACATATAGTTCCGTGTTTACATAGGTGATATTTAGCATTCAGAATGCTGTGGTAAAGAGTATGTGATGTGCATAGACTTCAGGGATCAGGAATGTGTTATGTTAAACCCAATGTACTGAGTGCAACTGAGTATGTCGGTTCTGTCCTCTCCAAGAAAAAATCTCACCCCCCCCCCCCAAATGCTCACCTCTGTACACCTCTTTGCTTACCTCTGCACCCCCCCTCCCCAGCCATAGCTCAAATCTGTGCCCCACACCTCATTTCTGTACCCCCTGTCCCCACCTCACCTCTGCAACCCTTGTCCACAGCTCACTTAGCACCCCCCGCCCCTCATCCATAACCCACAGCAGCTCACCTCTTCTCCCCCTGTCCTTGGCTCACCTTTTCTCCTCCCATCTACAGCTCACCTCTTCTTCTTTCCCGCAGCCACAAGTCACCTCTTCTTCTCCCAACCACAGCTCAACTCTTCTTCACCTCTGTACCCTTGTCCACAGCTCAACTCTGCACACCTGTCCAGAGTTCACCTTAGCACTCCCCTTCCCATCCACAACTCATCTTTGTATCTCCTGTCAATATCTCACTTCTGCGCCCTCCCCATCCACAGTTTGCACCCCCATTTCACAGTTCTCGCCCCTGCAACCCCCCATCTTTCACCTCTGCAGTTGCAGCTCCCCCACAGATTTCAACATCTGCACAACCCCCCCTCTTTCTTCCTACAACATTTCTCACCTCTGCTCAACATGCCCCCTCCCCAACTCTCACTTTGCACAACCTGCCCTCTGCCCTCCACAGCTCCCACCTCTGCACAAATTCCCCCCACCACTTCCCAGCTCTCACCACTGTACAACCAACCCCCCTTCTGCCCTCCACAGTTCTCACCTCTGCACAACACCACACAGCTCCCTCTCTGCAACCCCCAACACACACACAGGTGGCCGGTGGCTTTAGAAGATGCCTCCTGAATATAAAAAATTGCATACAGTTGTGGTGTCAGGACCTGGGGCACCTACCAACAGATATGAGGCAAGTGTCCTGGGTGCCAAGTGCTAACACACAGAAGCCAGCAGAGAAAGTAAGTAGTGCAGAAAACTTCCTCTGCTGGCTTCTGTGTTTAATGCCAGGTTGGAGAGGACAGGACTCCTGGAGGTGGTGGAACAGAGTTCCACTTGTTCCAGCTGAAAAAAAGCCCTGGGTTGTTCATTTTGCAAGGGGATTATCCCCAGAGCTTTGTGAATATAAATTTGAGAATGTGAGTTAGTGAAGGTTTACTTTTCAAAGCATACCCAATCACATGCAAGAAAAAACAAAAAAAAAAAAGGATTTTTGCTTGCACATGATTAAATAATGGAAGCTAACAGAGCATCACCTCATTCTCTAAGTTCTGGGGATAATTCCTTTTCCTTGCAAAGTGAACAGCTAATTTGTCTTCAGTAAATCAGCACAAATGTACTGTATTTATTGTGCAGGTAAAGTGTGCAACTGCATACATTTGCTACAAATTCACCATCCTGAAAGTGCACACCACAAATTTTGTAGAAACACACATTTCCACTTACCTTAGCAGGTTGTTGAAAGACAAAGTTGTGGAGCAGAAAAGTGAAAAGCTAATGTATTCTGAATAAATAAATATGACTAAAAACAAGGAACGGATTACTGAGAGTTATTTGAATCAAATTTTGACTTTCCTGGCTCTTCTCCTACCTCAAATAAAATAGGTATGCGCTTATAAAACTCATATAATCTACAGTGCTAAATGAATCAAAATGTCCATCTCAGAAAAGAATATAAATGTGCAAAAAATAAAAACTGTGTCCATAAAAGTCCAAAAAACAGTGATAAATAAAATGATATTCAAATTCCAATTTTCAGTGTTCAAACAATTCCACCGTGACAAAATCCACCACCAGATAAAATTAATAAACTCCCCATATCTATATGCTGATTAAATTATAAACCAGCATAAGCGCTTTTTGCTCTGGGAGCAATGTTCTGCAAGAAATTCGACAGCAATATTCAAATAGTCTGGGAGCAATACTCTGCAGGAGGGCACTCAGCAAAAGATGGAATCTCCCTTTTTGGTCATCGCCTCTTCATATAATTATAGCAGTACTTGAAAATAAAGTATGTTGAAGTTGGATCAAGGTCTTCTCTGGCTGTGTGGCTCATGTTTAAGAATTTGTCCTGTTTACATAGTCTGATATTGCCGCGGATATGCACAGAACAGGTTTAATATAACCAAATGTAAGTATGCTGTAGTCGACATTTGCTCTGAGGATCTGGAAGTGGTGTTAGCAAAGGGAGGAGAAAGAGAACGATGCAAATGTACTGTATTTATTGTGCAGTTAAAGTGTGCAACTGCATATATTTGTTACGAATTCACCATCCTGAAAGTGCACACCACAAATTTTGTAGAAACACACATTTTCACTGACCTTAGCAGGTCATTGAAAAACAAAGTTGTGGAGCAGAAAAGTGAAAAGCTAATGTATTCCTGAGAGTTATTTGAATTACATTTTGACTTTCCTGGCTCTTCTCCTACCTAAGTGCTCCTTCAGCAACTCTACCTTCTTCTTTCCTCTTCCGCTTTCGATAGGGGTCCCTCAAGGCTCTGTCCTCGGACCCTTTCTGTTCTCTATCTACATGTCATGGTCAGTTGATAACCTCACATGGCTTCCAGTACCATCTCTAAGCTGATGAAACCCAAATCTATCTCTCTACTCATCAGCTTACCTCATAAGTCTTTTTTGGCATCACTATAACCTGATAATTAACATATCAGTATGGATGTCCAACCACTTCCTAAAATTCAGTCTTTCATAAACCGAGTTCATAATATCTCCTCTCCTACAGTATATGCCTCCACTTTTCCATCAAGGTTATAAGCACAGCTACAAATCCCTCCCCTCATCACAGTGTGCTAGGTGTAATCATAGACTCTGACCTGTCCTTTCAGGGCCAAATCCAATCCCTGTCCAAATCTTGCCGCCTTCACCTCCATAACATTTCCAAAATATACCCTTTCCAAACCAACAACATCACCTAGCTGCTAATTCACTCTCTTGTTATCTCTTACCTTGACTACTGAAACTCCATCCTCATTGGCCAACCTGTACACAGGCTGCCCTCCTTTTGGTCTCTCAATAATGGTGCAGCCAGGCACAATCACCTTACCAACCATTCATTGGCTGCAATCCCTTTTTGCCAATCTCTCCACTGGCTTCTGATGGACAAAAATCTACAAGTCTGCCCCCAGTTACATCACCACCTCATCTAAAAATATCAAGCAAACTGTCCATCCCCCTCCTTCCAAGACTTCCTGCTCTTTAAGTCCCTTGTCACCTCATCCCATGCTTGCCTCCAGGACTTCTCCAGAGCCTCTCCTGTCCTATGGAACTCCCTACTCCAAATTGTCAGATTATTTCTCTGCTTCCCTTTAGGTTATCTCCGAAAACTCATCCCTTCAGACAAGCTCACCATAGCTAACAACTGAATCCCAAAGCAGCCTGAATGTATGAAAGACTACCAGCTCATCTGTTTCTGAGACTTTGTAGCCACTTACTGATACTCTTGGCAGAAAAACATGAATTTGGAATAGCCAGTAGCAAGTAGTTAGTTGGTATGTCACAGCAGTAGAAGAATCGACAACTTTGTCCAGGCAAAGCATTTCAATGTATTTACAGATGTGAAAGGAGTCCTTGGCCTAGGTGCAGTGGCTTGAACAGCTAGAAGGACAATGAGGGACAGTATAACTGGTCATTTTGTATCTGTGACCCTGTTTGTTCAAAATCTTTTTCATTTGAAGGGATCACTCTGTTGTAGCCCTTTGTCTCAGAACAAAGACACAGTAGTCGTAAATACACAAACAAAAACGTTGCATATGAGAGGCAGCCTTATTTGCAATAGCATTAACTTTCACTGCCATGATCACCAATGTTGAGGGGTAACTTTTTCTGCCATAACCACCAAATTGGAGGTGGGGGGGGGGACATTCAAAACCTTAACAACCAATGCTGGAAGGGGGGATGGGGGGGTTAACTTTCACATCTATAACCACCAGTGTCGGGGGGGGGGTTCATTTAATAGCCATGACCATCAATGTGGGGGAGGGTGCTTAACAGCACTAACACCAATGCTGGGGGCTAATATTGCGGTAACTAACAAAAGTGGTGGTGTATTGTGTCCATTGACACAAATGCCGGGGGTAATTATTGCACTCACTGGCACCAATGTTGGGGTTATTGTTGCACTCATAGACAGCAATACTGGACGATATTGTTCTCCAAATTCTTGTGACATTAGCACTGGGCAAACATTTTGTCTCTTTCCAACCAAGCTCTGCAAGGCAGTTTATAAATGTATACTGTCTGGTATGGGAGTTATTTCATTATTTAGAATTTCAAAATGCTGAAATACACGCATTTGTCTCAGAAACTATATAAGAATAAGATTTTGGATGCAGACACATCGGCTGCCCAGTGTCCAGTTAGAATTAAACAGGATCTAAATGACCGCCCCTAATTGTAAAGCACACACATTAATCAGTTTACGACTGCTGGCTTGCAATGTACTGCGGACGTACGGGTATATTGCTGCGTATTTCCAGGTTTCGGGTGCCACCCCCCCGCCAGCACCCACTATGATTGTACAGAGCAGGAGCCTATCAGCAAGTCCTGGCCAATGATTCACAACCAGGACCTGCTGATCGGCTGTGTACAATCACAGCCCAGGGCTCTGTGTTAGTAAACAACACAGAGCCCTGTACAGAGGGAGCGATCTGTAAGTTTCTTTTCCCTGCTAAGCAGGGATGAGAAACTTAGAGATTATTTAGTAAAAGCAGTATACTTTACACACATTACACATAGTTAGGCACATATTTAACCCCTTGATCACCCTAGATGTTAACCCCTTCCCAGCAAGTGTCATTTTTACAGTGACAGTGTATAGTATTATAACCGAGCACTGTATTATTGTCACTGGTGATGTCAGTGGCAGTTAGTCAGTGTCAGCTAGTGTCAGATTGCCCACTGCACTCCCACGGTCCCATTATAATTCGCTGATCACCGCCATTAGTAATATACAAAAAAAAATTGAGTATTTATATCATAGTTTGTAGGTACTATACCTTTCAGGCAAACTAATGAATAATTGGGATTTTTTTTTGTATCAAATACATTTTGGTCAAAATTTATGAAGAAATTAGATTTTTTACATTTTTTATTGGTTATGTTTTATAGCAGAAAGTAAAAAATAATGTTAATTTATAGCGCAAAAAATTAAAAACCCAGTGATGACCAAATATCACCTAAAGGAAACTTTATGAGTGTGAAAATAAATTATATAAATTTCATTTGGGTACAGCGTTGCATGACCACACAATTACCTGTTAAATTAGCACAGTGCAGTAGAGTAAAAAATGGCCTGGCCATGAAGGGGGTAAAACCTTTCGGAGCTGAGGTGGTTAAAGCATTCTGCTTTGGTTCAACACTGTCTTTTTACAATATCTCGTATATTCTAAATGAACAGTTCCCTTGCTGAATTATGACTGTAAGGTTAAAAATGTTTATAAAAATAAATGAAAAAAAAAATGATACAAGCCTTTTCACTCCTGGCTGGATCATGGCACGTAGGCAAAACAGCACATTTGTTAATATTCTAAAAAAGAAACACATACATTATTAACATGCAGTGTCTGTTTATGGCATAAAATGGCAATTTTGCATATTATTACTGATGGTTCTGTGCCAGTCCCTCATAAGTTTATTTTCTAGTGGACCCTGCATAACTCAGTACATCTTTTCTCATTATGAATGTGTTCCAGTACTATTGGCAGTAACCAGATTAACATCGGACTTCATGGTATGTTAATGATAATTTCAGAATTTACTGTGGTAATACACGTTTTCAGAAACATTACCGAGGAAATTTTTGCAAAACTAGCTACAATGTCAACATCCTGCTAATTATGGAGTATTAATGAAATAAGGAATTGACATGAAAATAAAACATGACAAGCAAGGCTAACACATTTCTCAGTTTTATAGTGTTAAATTAAACTGTGAGAATTAGGGAAAATTAATTTAGCATGTTATTAAATGTGTATACTGTATATTTTAGAGTAAAAATCTGTTGATGTCTAGCTGTGTTACTGCCATTGCAGAACACTTAAATTATTCTTTGTTAGAAGATCAGTGAAAGCTTTCTTTAACACATAAAGTCATGGCCAAAAATATTGGCACCGCTGAAATGTTGTCAGATAATGCACCACTTCACCCAAAAATGTTTTACAATTACAAATGTTTAGGCATTCTCATGTTTATTTCTTTTCTTTGTATTGGTATGACACAAAAAAGTGGAGAAACAAAATGTCAAATCTGACATATTCCACTCAAAACCCCAACAATGGACTGGACAAATGTATTGTTACCTTTTCCAAATGGTCAGAAACAAATGGCATTCCAAGTTTGTAATGCTCCTATAATTTGTAATTAAACTTGCATATATCAATTAACAGGTGCTGACGATATGGAAATCACTCCAAAAACCAGTTAAAATGGTGAAAAAATGACTCAACCTTTCTGGTATGTATCTCTGTGTGCCACATGGAGAATGGAGAAGAGAAAGAGCAGCAAAGAATTGTCTGAGGATTTGAGAACAAAAATTGTGGAAAAGCATGGACAATCTCAACAAGTCCATCTCAAGAGATCTTAATGTTCCTGTGTCCACTGTGCGCAACATTGTCAAGAAGTTTACAGCCCATGGCACTGTATCTAATCTCCCTGGACATGGATGAAAGAGAAAAATCGATCAAAGATTGCAATGAAGGATTGTTTGAATGGTAGATAAAGAACCTCAATCAACTTCCAGACAAATTCAAGCTGACCTTCAGGCACAGGGTACAACTGTGTCAGCTCACACTATAGGTAGCCATCTGAATGAAAAGGGACGCCGACAGAGAAACATAAAAATCCAGATTGGAGTTTGCCAAAACTTACCTGAGGAAGCCAAAATCCTTTTGGGAGAATGTGTTGTGGACAGATGAAACAAAATTACAGATTTTTGGTAAAGCCCATCATTCTATTGTTTTCAGAAAAAGCAATGAGGCCTTTAAAGAAAAGAATACAGTCCCTATAGTCATACATGGTGGAGGTTCACTGATGATTTGGGGTTGCTTTGCTGCTTCAGGCACTGGATGTCTAGACCATGTGCAAGGCATTACGAAATCTGAAGACTACCAAAGAATTCTGGGGTGCAATGTAGGGCTCAGTGTCAGAAAGTTGGGTTTCCGTCAGAGATCATGGGTCTTACAGCAGGACAATGACACAAAGCACACGTCAAAAAGCACCCAGAAATGGTTTCAGACAAAGTGCTGGAAAGTACTGAACTGGCCAGCAATGAGTCCAGAATTTAATCCCATAGAGCACCCGTGGAGGGATCTCAAAACAACAGTTGGGAAAATGAATCTTTCCAATCTGATAGACCTAGAGCAGCTGACGAAATAAGAGTGGCTCAAGATTCCATTGGAGACATGTAAGAAACTTAGTGATGTTTACAGGAAGCCATTGATTTCAGTTATTTTTTCCAAGGGATGTGCTACCAAATATTAAATTGAGGGTGCCAATCACTGTCCAGTCCATTTTGGGGTTTTGCATGGAAATTGTCAGATTTGGCTTTATGTTTCTCTATTTTATGTGTCATACCAATACAAACAAAAGAAATAAACATGAGAATGCCAAACGTTTGTAATTGCAACAATTTTCTGGGCGAAGTGGTGCATTATTCAACAGAAATATAGGAGTGCCAATATTTTGGGTAATGACTGTAGGGGTATATTTATGCACCAAACATTCACAGGTGAATCAATTACTGTCATGCACCAGGAAGATTCACCTGAAGTGGATGTTTGGTGAATGTCACATTCACTGCTTTATATTTAAATATGCCTTATAGTATTCAGATGAAGAATTGAAAAGAATTGTTGGAAAATATATCTAGGACCTGTGTGTCCTTTCTGGTTATGTCTATGCTAGCTGAAGGTTAACAACACAAGTACAGATCTATAACTATAGCAATATGTCCAATGTAAAGACAGATGGTTTGCAGGTTTACATGCACATTAGTCTGGATGACAACATTGACATTTCTGTCAATAGCAGTATCAGGTATAACAAACAATAGCAATTTTAGTGCTATGCATTTTAGATTTGTGGGCTATAATCAATATATTACTAAACAGGAAAGAGAGAAATGCTTGGTCCACTAAACCAAAATGTAATATATTACTAATCCTTGGTGTTTTGGCTGTAAATAACACACGTCCTATCCCTGAGTGGCTACATCACTTCTCCACGGTATCTTTGCAGGGACTAATAATTGTCACCCTAGGCTGCTTTCCTGATATGGACTATAAACATGTCCTTATATATTCATCTCCATTAACCACTTCCAGACTGCACACTTTTACCTTCTTCCTGACCAGGGCAATTTTCAGCTTTCTGCGCTTTCACACTTTGAATGACAATTGCGCGGTCATGCAACACTGTACCCAAATGAATTTTTTACCATTTTTTTGAGACAGATAGAGCTTTATTTTGGTGGTATTTATTCACTGCTGGAATTTTTATTTGTTTTGCTATGTAAATGAAAAAGTCCAAAAATTTTGAAAAAAAGTGTTTTTTTAATAAACTTTTGTAAATAAATAATATGTAATCATAAATCTTGGCCAGAATGTATTCCGTTATCTTTTTAGTAAAAAAAAAAATCCAAATTAGTTTATAACCAAAAATTATAATTTTTAAACATATTTTTTACATTTTTATTTTATTTTTTTATATTATTATTTTTTACTTTTTTTTACATACTATCACCCTAGCAGTACAGTGTCACCATGGTGACACTGTACTACTTGAGGGGGGTGATGAAGATTTTTTTTTTTTTTTTTTACACTGATTGCTTTTACACCCATATAGGATATAAAATCAATCATTTCTCTTTCTGCCTGCATTCTTGCAGTCATTGAGAAGTACTGAGTGAGCTGTGATTAGTCACAGCTTGTCACATGGTACAAGGCTGTTGTGAATAGCCTTGTACCATGTGACCTCTGTGATCATTCACAGATTTCACACGTAGTAAGCAATGATGTCACAAGTGACATCTTGCTTACTACTTTGCATGTGATCACTGATTGGCCAATCAGTGATCACATGATCGGGACCTCGTACAGAGGTCCCGTCCGACGATCGGTGTTTCACTGTGTCACGGAGGACACAGCGGGCACTGGATCACGGTGCTGCGCGCTCCCAAGCAGGGTGTGGGGAGGACGTTTATAAACAGCCACCCGACCCTGCACTGCCACCGTCCGGCCGTTTATATACAACGGATGGACGGGAGGTGGTTAAATGGGGGGGGGGGGCAGGAACAACAGGTGTTTTCTGTATTTGCTTAAAATTTTCTTAACTGTAAAAAAAGAAAACTAATCCAACCACCACATCTAAGCATTGTAACTGCAATTATTGCATTTTTGTTCTTGGGTTCAGTTTTCCTTTAAACCTAAAAACGTATCAAATTGCAGATGACCAGTTCCTAGATGTAGTGTTTGTATTAGTTTTCTTCTTTAAGCTTTTTTTCTTTATTTTCATATTCCTTTTTTTTGTCTGTCTTTTCTTTATTTTCACCTGATGATTCAGCCAGCAAGTCTGTTGTTTTTCAATGTACATCAACAGGCCAAACTGTTCAATGTAGCAGTTAGAGGACGGAGACAAACCATTTACCACTGACAATGGTCAGGTTTTATTAATTAAAGTAAAACCTTTATCTTTAAAAAATAAATGATGCTATAACTGCTTACAATTTGTTAATCAAGTATATCTAAATCTGCATCTAACACTCCCCTCCCCTGAGACTGACAATGCTGTTGTCTAAAGGAGTTTGCTTCATGCCTATGGCCTTGTTCACATCTGGGCATTGCAGAAATGCGGGTTTATTTCTTAATGGCACTTCAAACACAGACGGCAGTCACACATTTTTCAGTGCTTTTTCCATGCGATAAAACTTGCAGAAATCGCATAAAAATACCTGTCACAAAACACACTTGGCTCAGTGCCAATGAGCTTCTTTAGCATGTTTTTCTAATGATTGGTACGCTGAAATATTACATTTTTGTCTTTGGGTTTTATACTGCTTTCACATATTCAGATGTGTTCGTGTATGGCCAGAGATAAAGTTGCACTTATTCTTTTATATTTAATATTACTAAATCAAGATCCATAGACAAGCAACTTTTTGGTAATGGTTTTGAATCTATAAAGCCGTTTAACCACTTCCCGTCCGGTCGTTGTATATAAATGGCCGGACAGTGGCAGTGCAGGGTCAGGTGGCCATTTATAAATGGACTCCCCACCCCCTGCTTGTGTGCGCTCCCTGGGAGCGTGCAGCACCGCGATCCTCCGGACACAGTGGAACACCGATCGTCGTACGGGACCTCTGTGCGAGGTCCCGATCATGTGATCACTGATTGGCCAATCAGTGATCACATGCAGAGTAGTAAGCAAGATGTCACTTCTGACATCATTGCTTACTACGTGTGAAATCTGTGAATGATCACAGAGGTCACCTGGTACAAGGCTATTCACAACAGCCTTGTACCATGTGACAAGCTGTGACCAATCACAGCTCAGACAGTAATTTGCAATGGCTGCAAGAATGCAGCCAGAGAGAATGAGAAATGATTGCTTTTACAGCCTTTATGGGTGTAAAAGCAATAAGTGTAAAAAAAAAAAAAAATCTTCATCACCCCCCACAAGTAAAAAAAAACAAAAAAACCAAATAATAATATAAAAAAAAAATAAAAATGCAAAAAAAAGTTTAAAAATTATCATTTTTGATTATAAACTAATTTGGGTTATTTTTTTTTTTTACTTAGAAGATAACAGAATAAATTTTGGCCAAGATTTATGATGAAATATTATTTATTTGCAAAATTTTATAAGAAAAACACTTTTTTCAAAATTTTTGGACTTTTTCATTTACATAGCAAAAAAAAAAATCTGAGTGGTGAATAAATACCACAAAAAGTTTGCGCAGCCCTGCCACCCTGTAGCAATAGTTCTGCTATAGGGTGGTCGTGAAGCAGTTTTAAAAACTGAATAGCTGAATCTCAAAATATACATACAGTTGACTCATCCTACCTCCATTTCTGCCACGTAAGGCTTTCCATGAAGTTTCCAATAGAGATCTACAGACACAAAGGGGGAAGTTACTGTTGTGTTATGTATCTTGAAAACCAAGAATGCTCTGCAAAATGAATGCCATGTCTTAATGGTTATCACTTCTGCCTTACAGCACTGCGCTCCTCAGTTGAAATCCTGGCCAGGAAACTATCTGCATGGAGTTTGCATGTTGTTGCCTGTGCTTATGTGGGGGTACTCCACTTTCCTCTTGCACTCAAAAGATATGCTGGTATATTATTTGGCTCATGTTTAACCCCTTTGCGCCAGCGCCTCCCAGCCCTTTAAGAGTTTTTAGGGTCATGTGACTGCCGTGATTCGCCATCATGGTGGTCACATGATCTGAAAGTCCCGATCGCAAGGAGAGATCGGGACCTTTCCGCAGGGCGCGCTCTCTTAGCACATATGTATTTTCTAATGGCATGCAAATATGTGGCAGCTCGGCGTCAAGGCCCAGACATCGAGAGGCCGCATATTTGCGTTTGCTCAGCGTCTAGGGGTTAAATTGGCTTTAGTATGTGTTTGTGTAAATGACACAGGGACCTTAGTTTGTAACCTGGAGGCAGGGACTGATGTGAATGTACTATACGTAAAACGTTTGTCAGAATTATATAAATGCCTGTAACAAATAAATAGTATAACATTATATCAAGCATCAGTTTACGAACTTAAAAACAAAAAAAAATAACCTACAGCTATTATAATCTACCGTTTAAGACCCACCCTTACTTGTGACTGGACAATAGAGGAGTAGCAGTACATGGATGAGGTCAACCCTGTGCTCTCTGTTCATGTAGAGCAATAGGTTGCTGAGCCTCCCCCTTGCATTCTGATGTACAAGGAGAACAGAAGCCGGATGTCAAATTCAGGTACCTATGCTAACTCTACGTACAAATACAACATATCTATTGAATACATAACTGGAGTTAATGTTTTTTTTTATTAGTGCCAAGTCCAGCATCTAGTTACACAAGTATTTTTATTCATTGTAAATTGTATTAGTGTTATTGTAATTATTATACCAGTTTTTCATGAAAATGTGTTAATATGTGCATCACCATAAAACAATGCTGTCTCAGTGTACAGATAATCACCTAGCTAAAAGAAACATTTCAAATTAATTTTAGGTTTACGCGTTAATTAAACATTAGCATAACATATAAACAGCTCACTGTTTGTGCATTTAATTTGCTTTTTTACATAATTAAGAATAATAAACTTTGACTCATTCTGTGCACAAACATGCTCACAATTCTAATTCGAGTGTGTGGGAGGAATGTCAAACAGATGTAAATGGTAAGACAGATGTTATTCTGTATTATTACATAAAGGTTATACCCAATGCACAGTCCATTCACAGCACCACAATGGCAATTCACAGAACCATAGCACATGTGCTTTTTCATTTGCTCAATTTAGTCATCATTTTGTTTTACAGTGACTGAAAGGGTTTTTTTTTCCCATAAACCTGCTTAATTTACTGCAAAAAAAAAGATTAGCGCATTAGCGCACTTAAAAATACTGCTACTGTCTGGCATGAGTATGTATGAGCTGTCTGCTGAGCAGAGCACAAAAACTGGATGGAGCTAAATGTTGGCTCATGTGTTGGAAGACATTTAATGAACACAAATAAAATATTTATTTTTCTGGACATTATGATGCAAAAATGATCATAAATAATAGCCACCATGTAACATAACTTGTGAATTGACCCTTGCGTGTTTGAAGCTACATTTATGTCTGACAAGCATACAGGTTTATATCAACATAACAGGGGACCTTCAATGCTGCAAGCCTTCTAGCATTGGGGACATCACATGAAATGATAGATAATCATAGTATATTAAACAGCTGATGTTGTTAAGGTATTAAAGTGACACACTGGGGTTTATTTACTAAAGCTGGAGAGTCCAAAATCAGCCTCCCTTCTGCATAGAAACCAATCAGCTTCTAACCTCAGCTTGTTCAATGAAGCTTTGGCAATGAAACCTGGAAGCTGATTGGTTTCTATGCAGAAGGGAGTCTGATTTTGGACTCTCCAGATTTAGTAAATAAACCCCACTGTGTCCATGGAAGATTTATTTTTTTCCACAAGTTTCTGGAAAATGACAAAAACGTTTTTTGGGGTTTTTTTTTTTACACAAAATTGTCATTTAAATTATTTATTTCTTGCACAAGCCATGGGTACATGTGGAATTACTATGAATGGGGTATGAAGCGCTAGAGAACAGATAATAAACACGGGACTGTTTATGATATGAAGTACCAATACAGCAGTTCATATAATAGTTCATATATTCCAGCCTGAAAAAATGGAAACGATCCAATGATGTTCCAGATCACAAACGATGAAATAAGAGAAATTAGTGAGGTTGTGCGCTTACCACAAATACACACAATATGAGCATTGTATGTAATTAACAGCAACCGGCATCATGGTCTGGTCAACAGCCTGGGCACCATCTGGTCATATATCTCCTAGATTGTAAGCTCGAAAGAGCAGGGCCCTTGATCCCCTCATGTTTTGCATTGTATTGGTATTGTTCTGTCACATGTTCTGTCTCCCTTTGTAATGTACAGCGCTGAGCGAACTATTGGCGCTTTATAAATACTGTATAATAATAATAATATATGGACATCCAGGTCACAGGTACAACGCTATCCAGGCCCCTTCTGGCTTTCAAATCCAAAACGCCACCTTGCATAAGCTCATTACAAACGAGCCGGGAGGCAAGAAAGCGCTAATAGTAAAGTACGTTTATTTAAGAACACAAGACAAAAACCAAGCAACCAGGACTCACATTGATATAATATAAATCCAGGCCCACATAAATCAGCTCCCTGATGGTCAGTGGTTCACTCAACATGCAACGCATACAGATCAAAGTCCAATCGATAGGACCCTGGTGGCCAGTGTTATCACAAATACAAAGCCATAGAGTATAGTGAGTATTATTAGAAATATACTCATCCAGGTCAGGTGAGGTAGTTCCCTGGTGGCTAGTGGATCCCTAGTAGCAAAGGCGTCAATAGGGTGGATCCCCTAACATGTTTCGAGCTAAAGCTCGTTTTCAAAGGGGTGAATCCTGCCCCTAGACGCCGATTTAAAAATGCCGCGGTCGCGCATGCGCATTACGCACCACGCGCCGCTCCGGAATACTGCGCATGCGCGAATGACGTCACTCGCTAACTCGTAACGACTGCGCATGCGCGAGCGCATCATCAATATGGTTTCTGCACCTTTGAGCGTTAGCTTTTTTATATGGAAAAATAATAATGTCAGTATCAATAATACCGTACATTTATAACCTCTTTACATGATATTACATGATCATTAGTATCGTTTTGACCGTTTGTCATGAGTATGTGACACTTATTTTTGATAATAGCACATATAAGTCATCGAAATGTGTCATGATTATATTGTTTCATTTAAGATTCTCTTCATGTTATTCCTGGGGAGCAGGAACTAATGGATCATTGTAAGGACTCTAATTATATGTGATCCGTCAGTGTGTATTTGTACAACATTGAACATATGCTGTTCTTTTAAATTTTATGTTTTTTAAATTCATGCCATTATTATTGATATAAATGTTTTTATGGCTTTGATATATTTCCCTGGTGATCTAGTGTATCTAGATCGAGTTTACATTAATAAAAGCTGCTGCTCTGGTCTCCGCTTCTATGGAGGACAAGAGCAGCCGTCCAGACCCGCCCTAACCCTGCCTATGTGTGGGCAGACTTCAACATTGGGCCTCAGTGTCCATATTGATGATGCGCTCGCGCATGTGTAATGCGCATGCGCGACCGCGGCATTTTAAAATCGGCGTCTAGGGGCAGGATTCACCCCTTTGAAAACGAGCTTTAGCTCGAAACATGTTAGGGGATCCACCCTATTGACGCCTTTGCTACTAGGGATCCACTAGCCACCAGGGAACTACCTCACCTGACCTGGATGAGTATATTTCTAATAAAACTCACTATACTCTATGGCTTTGTATTTGTGATACCACTGGCCACCAGGGTCCTATCGATTGGACTTTGATCTGTATGCATTGCATGTTGAGTGAACCACTGACCATCAGGGAGCTGATTTATGTGGGCCTGGATTTATATTATATCAATGTGAGTCCTGGTTGCTTGGTTTTTGTCTTGTGTTCTTAAATAAACGTACTTTACTATTAGCGCTTTCTTGCCTCCTGGCTCGTTTGTAATGAGCTTATGCAAGGTGGCGTTTTGGATTTGAAAGCCAGAAGGGGCCTGGATAGCGTTGTACCTGTGACCCGGATGTCCATATATGACCAGATGGTGCCCAGGCTGTTGACCAGACCATGATGCCGGTTGCTGTTAATTACATACAATGCTCATATTGTGTGTATTTGTGGTAAGCGCACAACCTCACTAATTTCTCTTATTTCATCGTTTGTGATCTGGAACATCATTGGATCATTTCCATTTTTTCAGGCTGGAATATATGAACTATTATATGAACTGCTGTATTGGTACTTCATATCATAAACAGTCCCGTGTTTATTATCTGTTCTCTAGCGCTACATACCCCATTCATAGTTTATGTTCCAAGGTATTGAGGATTACCCTGTATGTTAGCTGCTTACCTGATCTGTTTGCGCTCACTTACCCACCTTTGATATCTGTGACATGTGGAATTACACCCCAAATAAATTCTGCTACTTCTACCGAGTATGAGGATACCACACGTGTGACACTTTTTGGGAGCCTAGCCACATACAGGTGCCTGAAATCCAATGACCACTTTGAAAGCCTGAAGGTTCGTAACTTCTTCATTTCACTTCCCCACTACCTATCAAAGTTTCGGAGGCACTGAAATGCCAGGATAGTACCAAACCCCCCAAATGACCCCTTTTTGGAAAGTAGACACTCCAAGGAATTTAAAAAAAGGCATGGTAAGTATTTTGCAGATCTAATTTTTCTCACAAGGTTTTGAAATATAAAAAAGAAAAGAAAAATATGGTTTTATTTTCTTTCTTCATTTTCCAAAAACTTGTGGCAACAAATGAGATCTTCAAAATACTTACCATGCTTCTTTGGGTGTCTACTTTCCAAAAAGGGGTGATTTGGGGGGGTTTGGTGCTATTCTGGCATTCCAGGGCCTCCGAAACTGTGATAGGTAGTCAGGAAGTGTAATGAGGAAATAAAGCCCTTTAAAAGCCTGAAGGTGCTTATTGGATTTTGGGGTCCTGTGATTGGCTAGACCAGTGGTGGGCAACCTTTTTTTTCAACTGAGCCAAATCTCGCCAAAACCACGATTGAAATTTATTTTGAGAGCCACATTTTTAAAACTGAAAATACATAGGATGGTACACTGTTTTTAGTTTCAATAAGTTTTTATAGTAATTCATCCCCCATAGTAATTCATCCCCCATATAGTAATTCATCCCCCATGTAGTAATTCATCCCCCCTATAGTAATTTATCCCCCATAGTAATTCATCCCCCATATAGTAATTCATCCCCCCTATAGTAATTCATCCCCCCTATAGTAATTCATCCCCCATATAGTAATTCATCCCCCATAGTAATTCCTCCCCCATATAGTAATTCATCCACCATAGTAATTCATCCCCCATATAGTAATTCATCCCCCATAGTAATTCATCCCCCATATAGTAATTCATCCCCCATATAGTAATTCATCCCCCATAGTAATTCATCCCTCATATAGTAATTCATCCCATATAGTAATTCATCCCCCATATAGTAATTCATCCCCCATATAGTAATTCATCCCCCATAGTAATTCATTCCCCATATAGTAATTCATCCCCCATAGTAATTCATCCCCCATAGTAATTCATCCTCCATATAGTAATTCATCCCCCATATAGTAATTCATCCCCCATAGTAATTCATCCCCCATATAGTAATTCATCCCCCATATAGTAATTCATCCCCCATATATTAATTCATCCCCCATATTAATTCATCCCTCATATAGTAATTCATCCCTCATGGTAATTCATCCCCCATAGTAATTCATCCCCCATATAGTAATTCATCCCCCATAGTAATTCATCCCCCATATAGTAATTCATCCCCCCCTATAGTAATTCATCCCCCCTATAGTAATTCATCCCCCATAGTAATTCATCCCCCATATAGTAATACATCCCCCATATAGTAATTCATCCCCCATATTAATTCATCCCTCATATAGTAGTAGTAAGTAAGTAGCAAGTAGTAAGCCAAGTCCCTCCCGTGTCAATTCACTTACCTTTGCTCCGCGCGTTCCTCTCGCCGTGTTCCCCGCACCGTTCCGGTCTTCAGGGCGGACTGTGAGAGGAGCCTAGCTCCCCTCACGTTCGTCACGCTGCCCCGCCTACACACATCTTGACAGCCAATCACTAGCTATCAGGATGTGAGTGGCAGCGAGGCCAATCATTGCTGGGCTAGCTGCAGAGTCCTCGGCCGCCCGAGAGGAGGGAGGGGAGCGGGCGCCCGGCACACAGAAGAGCCGCATTAAAATGTGTAAAGAGCCACATGTGGCTCGCGAGCCGCGGCTTGCCGACCACTGGGCTAGACTGCCAAAAAGTCTCTCATATGTGGTACCCCATACTCGGGAGAAGTAGCAGAATGTATTTTGGGGAGTAATTCCACATATACATATGGCTTGTGTGAGCAATAAATTATTTCAATGACAATTTTGTGTAAATTTTTTTTTGTCATTTTCCAAAAACTTGTGGTAAAAAAATAAATTCTTCTATTGATTCAACATTCCTCTCAGCAAATAGTTTGGGGTGACTACTTTCCAAAAAGAGGTCATTTTGGGGGGTGGGGGCGTTTTATGCCCAGCATTAGAAGTTTATGCCATACATCATTCACTCTTCTAACCACCTGAAGACCAATCCTTTTTGTTCACATGAAAAAAATCATTATTTTTTGCTAGGAAATTAATTTAAACCCCCAAACATTATATATTTTTTTAAAGCAGACACCCTAGTGAATAAAATGGTAGGTACTACAATTTTTTATGGCACATAGTACTCGCGCAGCGATTTTTCAAAAGCAATTTAAAAAAAAAAATACACTTGTTTTACTTTTAATGCACAAAAAACACAATATATTGGCCAATTGTTTGGTAAAATATAAAAGATAATGGTATGCCGAGTAAATATATACCAAACATGACATGCTTTAAAACTGCACATGCCCCGTTCAATGGCGACAAACTGCAAACATTTTTAATATGCATAGGCAGCGCTTTAAAAGCCTTTAAAAGCCACCATTTTAGATTTACAGAGGAGGTCTAGTGTTAGAATTACTGCCCTTGATCTGATGTTCATGGCAATACCTCACATGCATGGTGCAACCACTGTTCACATAACGGCACAGGGTCAAGGCTTGTGCACACAGGTGTGCTCGCATGGGAGGGGCAAATTTTGTTTTTTGTTTTGTTTTTTTTGTTTTTTTAGTTATTTTGATTTTTTTTTATTATTTTTACATTGTACCTTTCATTTTTTTTTTTTATCACTTTTAATGCTATAACGGGGAATGCAAATAACCCCTATAACTTCAATGGGCATTGTCATATATTCTTTTTTGAGAAATCTGGGGTCTATCAGACTCTAGATATTGTCAAGGTCCTACCTTTTCCCAGAGATTATGTTTCTCCATGTAGTGGCATCCATTTTGGAATTCGGCAGAGCATGGTGGGAATCTTTTATGCCTTCTGGTCTCTGAGGTCCATCCCCCAGAGGGGTGTGGCTGATTACATATAAGCCTGTGGTCCGCACATGCCCTTTGCACTTGTGTCTTGGTGTTGCTATAACTCTGTTCTGACTCTTGTGACTCTCCTGGAAGCTGACTTGGCTTGTGGCCTGACCATTCTTTGTGTTCTCCTTTGATCTGACCCTCCATTGCTGAACTCGGCCCGTGACCCGTGATTCTCGTCTGCTGTCCTGTACCGTTTTGTCCCGTTGTTGTCGACCCGGCCTGCCCGACTACTCTATTGTCTTTTCCACTAGCTACACGCCATTGGCGGTGGCCATTACCACAACTGAGGTGTCTCGGGGGCCGCGACCTGGTTTCTGGCTGCGTCAAGTCCATCCCCACCATCAGGGGCCCTGGTGAAGGGCAGCCCGGGACTTAGACTTTGCATCCTGGGGGACTTCAGTCTGTGCGTGGGGGTTGTCGCCAGCCAGTGCGTTACATTGTTATTAGGCCTGCCTGTCCGTTCCTCAGCTCCGGCCCTGACAGATATCTCCTCTGCCCTTACATTATCTAATCAATCCAAAATCGGTGTGATCAGATGCTTTCCCAATTTACAAATGGCGCTGTTTATATCCTGCGAAACTGAAGTGATGAAATGCTTGTAGCTTCCGAATTCTTAGACTATAGAGATGATTGGCACCATTCTGGTCTCCAATCAGCTCTATGGTCAGCTGGCAGAAACACCGGCTGCATTCTCAGGTTCCCCTGATGGCACGGGACTGCCCGAGAAGGCCATGGAAGGCAGTGGAGGAGGGGGGACATCATCTCCCACTGCTTGTAAAAGCAATCTTGCAGCTAATTAGCCACTAGGATTGCTTTTACATGAAAGCCGATCACCGGCTGAAAAAAAACAACACCAGGATGATGCCTGCAGCTGTAGGCATCATCCTGGTATAACCCTTCAAATCCAGTGATGTACCAGTACATCGCTGGTCATATATGCTATGTTCTTTTTTTTTTTGTATGCAACCAGTGGACTGAATGAAAAAATGAGAAGAAATCTCTGCCAGAAAAAGTGTGTGGTATGCCCACCATTAGAATATACCACCCTGCATCCACCCACTTCTAATAGTGGGCACACATTAGGTCACACTTTGCCACAAGTGCCAGTTCCAAGATTGAATAAATGTCTAAATAGTGGCACGCTTGAATAAAAATTGTCCACGTATAAGTGGTACCCCATATGGAGAAATGATGACACCAAGTCCCAAACTATCTTGCCACTGCTCCCCATGTAGTCTGGGCATCCGGGGGGGGGGGGGCTCCACGTGACTATCTTTTCCCTCATAAATCCGAAACTTATAAGTATAGCCCAGGGGCGGACTGACCATTTGGAAACTCAGGCACTGCCCGAGGGCCTGGGGTAAGTTGGGGGCCCCATGAGATGCCCCTGGTACCTTTTTCATAGGCTTTTTTGAGTTTGGGCAAGGACACGGGGGCTCCATGATCCCCTATTGCCCGGGGGCCCCATGAGTTGTCAGTCCGCCCCTGGTATAGCCTGTTGTCCTCTCACAGGTCTTCTACATCTTGACCCCATATCTGGCACGCTTGCAGGGGAGAAATTGTTTGAATGCAAGGCGGCCAGAAATTAATAAGGGATTCATCAACGCAGATGTTTTGCTGGGGAGTATAGACATCTGCAAATTTTAGGTTAAGGTGATTTGCGAGGGGCTGAATTTTGTGGAGCCGGTCAAATTCAGGGTCACCCCGAGGATGACAGAGTGTATTGTCGCTGAAATGCATAAACACATTATACTCTCATATCTATGCCTGGCCATGGCAGCAGAGAACACGGGCATATAATGAATCGGGTCTGCGGACCAATACAACCGCAATTCATTTCTTTTAGTAATGCCCATGTTGAGGGTTAGGCCCAAAACAAATGTAAATTTGAAAACCGTAATGAGTTTCCATGCGAATGGTCTGGCAAGGATTGAATTTGGGTTGGCGGCAATAAATTGTTGTGCATATAAACTGCTTTGATCCACAATCAACGCATACAGATATTCCATGAAAAACAGCTCCAAAAATCAAGGAGGTATGTGAAAGACCAAGATGTACTAGACCGCTGGTACTCGACAGTTCACCAAAAGGTAGCGCGGCACTAGTACTGGCACTCTGCTGCATGTGAGAGTCATCAGAATTTACCGACAAGTGCTAACAGAGATCAGGCCTGATTCTGCGAACACTGCGGTTTTGTGTGCAATGTATCAAGTAACAGTGACCTACTGACACTGCACTTGCTGGGGGAGAAGGGGGAGTAAGCGTAGGGGCTAAACGCAGGTGTTGGCAGGTTCTGGGGCTGATCCCGCTAACGCTGCGTTTTTGGGGACGCTTTACTAATGTGAACGCTGGTATAGTGCTGACCTGGTCAAAGATATTGACCCGTTCAGACACTATACTAGCAATGGAGGTTTATTGTACATGAGCGTGCTCCTGGCGATCAAGGGTTTAAATGTGATGACTGGTGTACTGACGGGCAATCTGACGCTATCTGGGAGGGGTGTGAAAACCACGGGAGCGCAAATCACGTGTATATATATATATATATATATATATATATATGTGTGAGATTTTGCGTACCCATGCCGCCCTGTGGCAGTATTTCTGCTGTAGGGTGGTCAGGAAGCGGTTACAGAAGAGGTTTGTGTTACGTCGCTGCGTTACTTTAACTGACAATTGCGCGGTCATGCAACACTGCACCCAAATTAAATTTACATCCTTTTTTTCCCACAAATTGAGCTTTCTTTTGGTGGTATTTGATCGCCTGTGCATTTTTAATTTTTTGCGCTATAAAAAAAAAGGCTGACAATTTTGAGAAAAACAATATTTTGGACTTTTTGCTATAAAACATGTCCAGTAAAAAAAATTTAAAAATCAAATTTAGTCACAAATTTCAAACAAAATGCATTCTGCGACATGTCTCTGCTAAAAAAAATCCCAATACGTGTAAATTAATTGGTTTACATGAAAGTTATAGCGTTTACAAATGATGGGAAAGATACTGGGATTTTTAATTTTTTTTATACTAATAATGGTGGCGATCAGCGACATCCCCAGTGACACCAATACAGTGATCAGTGAAAAAAAAACCCACTGACACTGTACTCATGGCACTGAGGAGGAAGGGGTTAACATTTTTAGGGTTTACTGTGTTAAGGGAGTGTTTTACTAGGGGGCAGGGGTGTGTGCTGGACAGGGACAGGCTGATCGAGAGAGAGAAACTCTTCTCTCCCTCTTCAGCTTGTCACGAGCTGTCAGGGAACTGACAGATAGCAGGGCTGTGTATAAACAATGCAGCCCTGCTCTCTGTCAGCGATCACCGCGAATCGCGGGGAAACGGCCGGTAATGACCGTCCGTGACCCGGCGGCGGAGACCCGCTGCTGACACCCGTGGGACAGGTAGGGCAGGCGCGCGCCCCCTACCTGTTTTGCAAAACTACGATTTAAAACGTGGTTTTGCGCAGCCGTGCCGCCCTGCAAACGTACATATGCAGTGGCTGGGGCTGAAGAGGTTAACCACTTCCCTCCTGGCAAACAGCCGAATGGCGGCCAGAAAAACGCTCAAGATAGCAGCGGCGCGATCTGTCACCGGCAGTGTACCTCGGACACGGCCTATTACAGATCTGAGTACCGGCCCCCGTTGCTGGTACCATGTCACTTGCTGTGACCAATCACAGCAGGTCACATAACAGTTGTATACAATGGATGGCTTCATTCATGCCATCCATTGTATACTAGTGTCTAGCTGTGAATGGTCCCAGAGATCACATGCACATGTCATGTGATTAGCTGTGGCCAAATCACAGCTAAGCACAAAAAAAAAAAAAAAAAAAAAAAACCTGAATGAATCGATGTCATTCAGGTAAATGCTTGCTTATAGCAAAGTAATTCTTTGCTATAAGCAAATTGAGTTAAAAAAAAAAAAAAAAAAATACTGATCACTTCCCCAAAGTAGTACAATGTTACTATGGTAACATTGTACTATTTTGGACATAGTGAAATATGAAAAAAAAATCATAAAAAAGAAAACAAATTTAATAAAAAATTAAAAATAATAAAAAAATTAAAAAAAATTTAAGAGAAATATATATATATTTTGTTTCATACTGTCACCAGTCAGTGTCCCTGATCACCGCCATGCCAGTAATATGATGACGCTGTACTGCACTGGTGACAGTATGTAAAAAAAAAATTGTGAAAATTATTTTTTGCATTTGTTCATTTTCCGAAAAATTATGACAAAAAAATACAACTTCAAAAAACTCGCCATGCCTCTTATGAAATACGTCAGACTGTCTACTCTGCAAAAAGGGGTCATTTGGGGGATATCTGTACTGTTCTGACATTCTGGGTCCTCAAGATATTAGATTGGCTGTCGGTACTTCAGGATTGATCAATTTTCAGATATATCTCATAGTTTGCGAACTCTATAACTTTCCTACAAACTAAAAAATACATTCTAATTTGGGTTATTTTCACCAAAGACTTGTAGCAGAATACATCTCGGCCTAAATTTATGAAGAACAATAATTTATTTGCAAACTTTTATAACAGAAACAAAGAAAAACGTGGGTTTTTTTTCAAAATTTTCGGTCTTTTTTTTGTTAATTTAGCAAAAAATAAAAACCCCAGTGGTGATTAACCGCTTGCCGTCCTGCCACTGTATATATACGTGTGCAGGGCGGCACTCAGGCGCAAAACCACGTTTTAAAACGGGTTCCGCGCTCCCGACGTTTTCGCCAGCAGGGGGCGCGCGCTTGCGCTCCCGCCGACCTGAGAGTGACACCATTCCCGGAGGGATCAATCATTAGATTTCAGCCAGTGATGTCTGGCTGAAATCAGATGATCGGTCCCTGTCCTATCCTGTCCTGTGTTGAAGTTTACACAGGACAGGATATGATGTCATTCTTCTCTGCCTGGACACATTTCGTTCCAGACAGAGAAGAAGAAACAGTAAAAGTGAGTAAAACACTACACATTTACAGTTAGAACACACCTAGGTCACATTTAACCCCCTGATCGCCCCCCCCCCCGTTAACCCCTTCACTGCCCGGTCACCAGTGTCACTGATCAGAGAATCGATTTTTACTGATCACTGTATCAGTGTCGCTGGCGACTTCCGATAGGGTTAGCGCCCCTCCCAGATAGCGCCAGTTTGCCCGCCAGTACACCAGTAATCCCGTTTAACCCCTTAATCCCCCCCCAGTTAACCCCTTCACTGCCCTGTCACCAGTGTCACTGATCAGTGAACCGACTTTTACTGATCACTGTATCAGTGTCGCTGGCGACTTCCGATAGTGTTAGCGCCCCTCCCAGATAGCGCCAGATTGCCCGCCAGTACACCAGTAACCCCGTTTATCCCCTTGATCGCCCCCCCCCCCAGTTAACCCCTTCACTGCCCTGTCACCAGTGTCACTGATCAGTGAACCGATTTTTACTGATCACTGTATCAGTGTCGCTGGCGACTTCCGATAATTTTAGCGCCCCTCCCAGATAGCACCAGTTTGCCCGCCAGTACACCAGTAATCCCGTTTAACCCCTTAATCCCCCCCCCCCCAGTTAACCCCTTCACTGCCCTGTCACCAGTGTCACTGATCAGTGAACCGATTTTTACTGATCACTGTATCAGTGTCGCTGGCGACTTCCGATAGTGTTAGCGCCCCTCCCAGATAGCGCCAGATTTCCCGCTAATACACCAGTAATCCCGTCTAACCCCTTGATCGCCCCCCCCCCACCGAGTTAACCCCTTCACTGCCCTGTCACCAGTGTCATTGATCAGTGAACCGATTTTTACTGATCACTGTATCAGTGTTGCTGGTGACTTCCAATAGTGTTAGCGCCCCTCCCAGATAGCGCCAGTTTGCCCGCTAGTACACCAGTAATCCCATTTAACCCCTTAATTCCCCCCCCAGTTAACCCCTTCACTGCCCTGTCACCAGTGTCATTGATCAGTGAACAGATTTTTACTGATCACTGTATCAGTGTTGCTGGTAACTTCCAATAGTGTTAGCGCCCCTCCCAGATAGCGCCAGTTTGCCCGCCAGTACACCAGTAATCCCATTTAACCCCTTGATCGCCCCCCACCCCCCCAGTTAACCTCTTCACTGCCCTGTCACCAGTGTCATTGATTACAGTGAACAGATTTTTACTGATCACTGTATTAGTGTTACTGGCGACTTCCAATAGTGTTAGCGCCCCTCCCATATAGCGCCAGTTTGCCCGCTAATGCACGAGATTTTTTTTTACCAAAAACATGTTTTTTTTGTTTATAGCGCAAAAAAAAAAAAGCGCACAGATGATAAAATACCACCAAAAGAAAGCTCTATTTGTGTGAAAAAAAAGGACGTAAATTTCGTTTGGGTACAGCATTGCATGACCGCGCAATTATCATTTGAATTAGTGCAGTGCTGTATAGCAAAAAAAGGCATAAATTACAGTATCTATACCATAGTTTGTAGACGCTATAACTTTCACACAAAGCAATCAATATACACTTATTGGGATTTTTTTTTACCAAAAACATGTAGCAGAATCCATTTTGGCCTAAATTTATGACTAACTTTGAGTTTACGATATATTTTTTATAGCTGAAAGTGGAAAATATAGTTTTTTTTCAAAATTTTTGTGTTTTTTTTGTTTAAAGCGCAAAAAATGAAAAGCGCACAGGTGTTAAAATACCACCAAAAGAAAGCTCTATTTGTGTGAAAAAAAGGATGTAAATTTCGTTTGGGTACAGCATTGCATGACCGTGCAATTATCATTTGAATTAGTGCAGCGCCAAACAGCAAAAAAAGGCCTGGTCATTAAGGGGGGTAAATCCTCAGGAGCTCAAGTGGTTAAATACCACCATAAGAAAGCTCAAGTTGTGTGAAAAAAATGGTAAAATTTTAGTTTGGGTACAATGTTGTATGAGCGCGCAATTGTCATTCAAAGTGTGAGAGCACTGAAAGCTGAAAATTGCCCTGAGCAGGAAGGGGGTAAAAGTGCCCAGTATGGAAGCGGTTAAGCACTGCACTATAGCTACTTGACATTGGGCAGGTGACAGTTGGCAGTTTTTGAAAACAAGGGTCAGTTTGACAGAGTCTATACCTGGTAACAGACATAGCACAGTAGTGAGAGTGCCCGTCTAAAGAGTGCATGGTCGTAGGTTCGAGGCTTACCTCTGCCAAGTGCGTCTTTCAGCATGACTATGTAGTACTAGACATGAGATAAATGGATGTTACCAAATTTTTTTTTTTTGGGGCTTTGTTTATTTTTTTTAACATTCATTTTCTCTAATTTTATCTATTTGGAAAGCCTTTCATGGTCCCAGTGCGAGTAAAAGAGTCCGGACTGGAAGTGGTTAACCACTTGAGCTCCTGAGGATTTACCCCCCTTAATGATCAGGCCTTTTTTTGCTGTTTGGCGTTGCACTAATTCAAATGATAATTGCACGGTCATGCAATGCTGTACCCAAACGAAATTTACATCCTTTTTTTCACACAAATAGAGCTTTCTTTTGGTGGTATTTTAACACCTGTGCGATTTTTATTTTTTGCGCTTTAAACAAAAAAACACAAAAATTTTGAAAAAAAACTATATTTTCTACTTTCAGCTATAAAAAATATATCATAAACTCAAAGTTAGTCATAAATTTAGGCCAAAATGGATTCTGCTACATGTTTTTGGTAAAAAAAAATCCCAATAAGTGTATATTGATTGCTTTGTGTGAAAGTTATAGCGTCTACAAACTATGGTATAGATACTGTAATTTATGCCTTTTTTTTGCTATACAGCACTGCACTAATTCAAATGATAATTGCGCGGTCATGCAATGCTGTACCCAAACGAAATTTACGTCCTTTTTTTCACACAAATAGAGCTTTCTTTTGGTGGTATTTTATCATCTGTGTGCTTTTTATTTTTTTGCGCTATAAACAAAGAAACACGAACATTTTGAAAAAAAAACAATATTTTCTACTTTCAGCTAAAAAAATTTATCGTAAACTCAAAGTTAGTCATAAATTTAAGCCAAAATGTATTCTGCTACATGTTTTTGGTAAAAAAAATCCCAATAAATGTATATTGATTGCTTTGTGTGAAAGTTATAGCATCTACAAACTATGGTATAGATAATTTGAAATTTACACAGCTTTTACTTTCTGACCGCCCATCACATCTCTTGAGGTGCTAAAATACCAGGATAGAACAAACACCCCCAAATGACCCCTTTTCGAAAAGCAGACACCCTAAGCTATCTGCTGAGAGACATATTAAATGATATACATAAAAAAAACACATCCATTACCTAACGGTCATATAATCTATTTTTCATTAAATCAATTCTTACTGTGTTTTTCTGCCTCATTGTAACATCCTTCTCATGCTCCCCTAACATCTCCTTTTCCCCTTCACTTCCATTTGTTTGGAACAAGCAGTACATGTTAGTTGCAGTTATGTACACTGGTCTATACCCACTAAAAGTCCCATAGTCCATCTGTGGAGCAAACAAGTGAGGGTGGCTACATTCCTACATACAGTGGGACTATGGAGAATGAACGTAGTCAACCTCAAACGGGAAACAGGATCACAGCAGCAAAAAAAAAAAAAGAATTTAGGATTTGGAGGAGGCTGAGAATGATAGAAAGTAGATGTAAGCAAATATAGATGGCGCTACAGAAAAAACTATAAATTCACAAATATAAATAAATTCTACCAGCTGCAAAATCCACCCTATACCATAAGGCAGGGGTGTCCAAACTTTTTTCAAAGAGGGCCAGATTTGATGAAGTGAACATGGTGGAGGGCCGAACATTTTTCCAAACATTCTTTGAACCATTACAATTAAATGCAAATAAATTATTTTATGCCAAGTTACCGTATTTTTCGCCGTATAACACGCACCTGACCATAAGACGCACCTAGGTTTTAGAGGCAGAAAACAGGAAAAAAAAAATTCTGAACTAATGGACTGCAGACACAGTACAGGAGATGACCAGAGACTGCGGACAGCACAGGGATGACCAGAGACTGCGGACAGCACAGGGATGACCAGAGACTGCGGACAGCACAGGGATGACCAGAGACTGCAGACAGCACAGGGATGACCAGAGACTGCGGACAGCACAGGGATGACCAGAGACTGCGGACAGCACAGGGATGACCAGAGACTGCGGACAGCACAGGGATGACCAGAGACTGCGGACAGTACAGATGACTGCTGACCTTTGGGGAGGTGGGAAGCGGGTACCTGAATTTGACAGGTACCCGCTCTTACTTCCGCAGTTGTTCCTTGATCTTACCTGTTCCTCGATCCAGCCGCGCGCTGTCTTCCCGGCTTCTGTAATGGCACTCGGCATGACAGCCGGGTGCCCAGTGCGCATGAGCGAGAAGCACTTGCGCTTTGTGATTGGTCCGGCGGCTTCTGGGATCTGTCATGTGTCCCAGGTACCGCCTTACCATTCACAAAAAGCACTGCTTCTTGCGCATGCGCACTTGGCACCCGGCTGTCATGCCCAGCGCCCACACTACAGAAGCCGGGAAGACAGCGCGCCGCTGGATAGAGGAACAGGTAAGGTCCCGCTGCAGAGCTGAGCGGCCGGCCCGGTATTCTGACACGGCCGCAGTGGAAATACCGGACCGGCCGCTCCATATTCGCTCCATAAGACACACTGACACACTGACATGGAGGGCCGTATTAAACCGACCCTCGGGCCGTAAATGGCCCGCGGGCCGGACTTTGGACATGCCTGCCACAGGGTGTACAAATAATAAACAAACAAATTGCGCTAGTGAAAAAAGAAAAATTAAATTAAAAAATATCACTTATCATAAGGAAGAAAGAAATTGTCCCATAAATAATAAACATAAAAAAGTCCCAAAAAATATAACTTTTCAATAATATAATTGGTGAAAAAATGTTCAAACGAAATGCACCAAAAGTGTCAATCCACCACCAAATGAAATGAATAAACTCACCAGAGCTATATGCTGATAATGTTATAAATCAGCATAAAACGCTTTTTGCTCTGGGAGCAATGATCTGCAGACTGATGAGGCAATGCTTGACTAGGAAATCGATATCCAGGGAGCAATACTCTGCAATAGGATGTACCACTAAATTATAGAAAGTACTTTTTGGGTTAAGAATATGTACTAATTTTCTTTTTAAATCAGAGTTTTGTGTCACTTTAAAACTGTGGCCACTCCAGCATCCCAATGAAAGTATATGTGAACCCTTACCTTGTGAAGCAGCCCATTCCATTTAAGTCTCATCAGTGCCACCTATCAGTGCAGCCTATCAGTGCCCATCACTGCAGCCTCATTAGCACACATCAGTGAAGAAGAAAAATCACTTATTTACAAAATTTTATAACAAAAACTGAGAAAATACTTTTTTTCAAAATTTTAAGTTGTTTTTAGTTTGTTTAGCAAAAAATAAAAAAAACCCAGAGGTGATTAAATACCACCAAAAGAAAGCTCTATCTGTCTCAAAATAATGATACAAATTTCATATGGGTATAGTGTTGCATAACCGCCTCAATTGTCCTTCAAAGCGTGAGAGCGCTGAAAGCTGAAAACTGGCCTGGGCAGGAAGGGGGTATAAGTGGCCTGTAGGCAAATGGTTAAATAATTAAATAGGCCAAGCATAGCCTGAAAAGAAAGCAGAGAGGATAAGTGCACTTATACAAACAGTCAATAAGACTACACCATTACTTTGAGAGATATGGTTAAACACCTGCAGTGTTCTGACTAACAGAACTGAAATGTATTTACCTAGCAAAAGTACTGTATATAAAGACAGTCCTAACTTACTATAATAGTCCCCGTTTTATCCCACTGGCCAGTGACGGATGGTAAAAAAATGTTGGCTGGCAAAGTTGGGGCCCTTAAAGAAAGCGCAACAGTTCTCAGCAGACAACATATTAACTTGTGCAATGTTAGTCTGTTATCAGACTCATGGAACCCTCTTCTGGGTCTCACATGCTCTAGTTCAGTCAAGTTCAAGTCAGAAAGGGGTAGAAGCTGCTGTGATTTCTCTGTTTCAGTCCTGCTGAGACAGTCCCTCCTTTCCTTGCTCACAAGTGGTAGGAGTGCTCTCCAGTACACAAGTGGTAGGTGTGCTCTCCAGTACACAAGTGGTAGGAGTGCTCTCCAGTGCACAAGTGGTAGTTGTGCTCTCCAGTACACAAGTGGTAGGTGTGCTCTCCAGTACACAAGTGGTAGGAGTGCTCTCCAGTACACAAGTGGTAGGAGTGCTCTCCAGTACACAAGTGGTAGGAGTGCGCTCCAGTACACAAGTGGTAGCAGTGCGCTCCAGTACACAAGTGGTAGGAGTGCGCTCCAGTACACAAGTGGTAGGTGTGCCCTCCAGTACACAAGTGGTAGGTGTGCCCTCCAGTACACAAGTGGTAGGAGTGCCCTCCAGTGCACAAGTGGTAGGTGTGCCGTCCAGTACACAAGTGGTAGGAGTGCCCTCCAGTGCACAAGTGGTAGGAGTGCTCTCCAGTACACAAGTGGTAGGAGTGCCCTCCAGTACACAAGTGGTAGGTGTGCCCTCCAGTACACAAGTGGTAGGTGTGCCCTCCAGTACACAAGTGGTAGGAGTGCCCTCCAGTACACAAGTGGTAGGAGTGCCCTCCAGTACACAAGTGGTAGGAGTGCTCTCCAGTACACAAGTGGTAGGAGTGCCCTGGAGTACACAAGTGGTAGGAGTGTGCTCTCCAGTACACAAGTGGTAGGAGTGCCCTCCAGTACACAAGTGGTAGGAGTGCCCTCCAGTACACAAGTGGTAGGAGTGCTCTCCAGTACAGTCTGATCTCACCAGGTGTCCCAATAACACCTCACAGCCTCACAGGGAGAAGTTTATCAGTCAACTTGCTTCTCTGAGTTCTGACCTGATTGTAGTCAGCAATGCAGCATTAGCTCAGTCTTTTCCCCACACACCTGCTTGCTTCAAGGCAGTCCTCTTTTTCCTCAGCAGCCTGCAGACCCCCTTCTCTTTGTTTTGTTGCATCATCCAATCACCATCCTCTAGAATGGAATAAGACCAGGGGCGGACTGACAACTCATGGGGCCCCCGGGCAATAGGGGATCATGGGGCCCGTGTCCTTGCCAAAACTCAAAAAAGCCTATGAAAAAGGTACCAGGGGCATCTCATGGGGGCCTCTACTGACCCCGGGCCCTCGGGCAGTGCCCAAGTTTCCAAATGGTCAGTCGACCCCTGAATAAGACCCAGCCAAGATGGCTGCCCCATGCACTGGGGACACTCCATAGATAAGTATTGCAGAGTGGTCTCCTTAAAGATGGTTGCTTCACTTCTGCATTGATGAATGTTCAATTGAACCCTGTCCATACTGCAGAAGAATAATACAGCAGTAACAAAGGAAGAAGTTCCACAGCAATTATCAGCTACAGTCCAGGTTACATTATACATATACTATACTATATATAATAAAATATATTAAATATACACTCACTGGCCACTTAATTAGGTACACCTGTTCAATTGCATGGTAAAATAAAATGCTAATCAGCCAAATACCGTATTTTTCGCTCCATAAGATGCACTTTTTTCCCCCCAAAAAAGGGGGGAAAATGTCAGTGCATCTTATGGAGCGAATATAAAGCGGTTGATCCGGTATTTCCGCCGCCACCATGTCAGAATACCGGGCCGGCCGAACAGCTGTTCTCTGCTGCAGGACTTTACCTGTTCCTCGGTCCAGCGCTGCACAATCTTCACGCGCCAGCTTCTTCCCGCGCCGGCATCTGTGACAGCCGGGTGCCCACTGCGCATGCACGAGAAGCGCTGCGCTTTTTGAATGGTCCGGCGTCCTCTGGGACACATGACAGGTCCCAAAGACGCCGGGCCATTCACAAAGTCAAGCGCTTCTCGCGCATGCGCAGTGGGCACCTGGCTGTTACAGCCGGGTGCCCACAGTAAATGGAGGACAACTCCGCGGAAGTGGGAGCGGGTACCTGTCAAATTCAGGTAACCACTTCCCCTCCCTCAAGGCCCGCAGTCTCTGGTCATCCCCTGTACTGTCTGCAGTCTCTGGTCATCCCCTGTAAGTCTGCAGTCTCTTGATCATCCCCTGTACTGTCTGTAGTCTCTTGATCATCCCCTGTACTGTCTGCAGTCTCTTGATCATCCCCTGTACTGTCTGCAGTCTCTTGATCATCCCCTGTACTGTCTGCAGTCTCTTGATCATCCCCTGTACCGTCCACAGTCTCTGGCCATTCCCTGTGCTGTGTCCGCAGTCTCTGGTAATCTCCTGTACTATGTCCGCAGTCTCTGGTCATCTCCTGTACTGTGTCCGCAGTCTCTGGTCATCCCCTGTACTGTGTCCGCAGTCTCTGGTAATCTCCTGTACTGTGTCCGCAGTCTCTGGTCATCCCCTGTACTATGTCCGCAGTCTCTGGTCATCCCCTGTACTGTGTCCGCAGTCTCTGGTCATCTCCTGTACTATGTCCGCAGTCTCTGGTCATCCCCTGTACTGTGTCCGCAGTCTCTGGTCATCTCCTGTACTGTCTGCAGTCTCTTGGTCATCCCCTGTACTGTGTCCGCCGACTCTGGTCATCTCCTGTACTATGTCCGCAGTCTCTGGTCATGTCTTGTACTATGTCCGCAGTCTCTGGTCATGTCCTGTACTGTGTCCACAGTCTCTGGTCATTTCCTGTACTGTGTCCGCAGTCTCTGGTCATGTCCTGTACTGTGTCCACAGTCTCTGGTCATTTCCTGTACTGTGTCTGCAGTCCATTGGTTCACAATATTTTTTTTTTTGTTTTTCTCCTCTAAAACCTAGGCGCGTATTATGGTCAGCTATGTCTTCTGGAACGAAAAATACGGTACATGGCAGCAACTTAGGCATCTAGACGTGGTGAAGATGACTTGCTGACATTCAAACTGAGCATCAGAATGGGGAAGAAAGAGGAATTAAATGGCTTTGAACAAGGCTTTGAACAAGGCATGGTTGTTGGTGCCTGAGGGCTGGTCTGAGTATTTTAAAAACTGCTGATCTACTTGGATTTTTATGCACAACCATCTCTAGGGAAATCGAGACTCATCAGATCAAACAATGTTTTTCCAATCTTTTATTGTCCATTCTTTGTGAGCCTGTGTGAATTGTAGCCTCCTTTTCCTGTTCTTAGCTGACAGGAGTTGCAGCGGGTGTGGTCTTCTGCTGCTGCTTCAAGGTTCGACATGTTGTGTGTCCAGAGATGGTATACTGCTCATCTCGAACCAGTCTGCCCATTCTCCTCTGACCTCTGACATCAACAAGGCATTTTCGCCAATTGATATTTTCTTTTTTTGGACCATTCTCTGCAAACCCTAGAGATAGTTGTATGTGAAAATCCCAGTAGATCAGCAATTTTTAAAATACTCAGACCAACCTGTCTGGCACCAGCAACCATGCCACATTCAAAATCCCCTTTCTTCCCCATTGTGATACTCGGTTTGAAATTCAGCAGGTCTTCTTCACCACGTCCAGATGCCTAAATGCATTGTGTTGCTGCCATGTGATTGGCTGATTAGCAAATTATGTTACCAAGCAATTGAACAGGTGTACCTAATAAAGTGTCCAGCGAGTGTATATATACAGGGGATATACAAAAAAAGGAAACACTACATGATTTGCAGGAGTGAAAGTGACAACATGTTTTGCGTTAAAAGCGAAGGTAATGTAACATTATTTTGCTTCCGCAAGGGGTGACTGGGAAGGGGAGAGTATCTGCACCTATTCTCTAAAAAATATACAGTATATTTAAAAATTATACACTGCTTTTTCATAAGTAATCAGATGACTTTTGTTCTCAGCTGCTTAGGCCATAGAGAGCTGTGGGTAGAGACTGTAAATAGGCATGTCAGCAGGAGGCACATAAACAGCAGTACACTGTACGTCTCAGTGATTAGCTGTGCAGGGGTGTGTGTATCAGCACAAGTCTGACCACTGGAGTACAAGCAGGCCATACTCCCAAGTAGAATGAAAATAAGAAAACTGACCATGCTGGGAAGGATGTGTTTCCATGCCCATGGTGTAATTAGTTGGAAATAGGAATGCAGGGGGACTGGCAGGATCACCAGGGATTTCACACAAAGGAAGGAAAGCAAAGAGAACAGGATAATTTGTCATACAAGTACATGGCAACACAGACACATTTCAGAAACCTGAAATGTTGGGGTAATTTACACCTTAACCACCTCCTGCCCGCCATATAGTAATATAACGGACACAAGGTGATTCTCTCGTTCTGGGAGGACGTCATATGACGTGCTCCCATTCTAACCGCGCATGTGCGGCTCCCGGAGCGCGCAGCGCAGCAATCGTCGGTGCGCTGTGTCCCTCGGACACAGCGGATCACCAATCCACGGAAAGAGACGAATATGTAAACAGGGAAATGCCAGTTATCGGCATTTCTCTCCCCACAAGCTGTCACGCTGACAGCTCGAGAGAAGAGGAGAGCAGGTAATCGGCATTGCTCGGAGGGGACATGTACACAGATCATCAGAGCACTGATGATCAGTGTGCCCTGATGATCTGTGTAGCCTCAACAGCACCACCTCTCAGTGTCCATCAATGCCAGCTCTCAGTGCTCATCTATGCCACCTGCCAGTGCCCATCAGTGCCACATTTCAGTGCCCATCAGTGCCACATTTCAGTGCCCATTAGTGCCACATATCAGTGCCCATCTAAGCTGCCTTTCAGTGTCACCCATCAATGCCAGTCAGTGCCACCTATCAGTTCCAGTCAGTGCTGCCTATCAGTGTGCATCAGTGCCACCTATCAGTGCCCGTCAGTGCTGCCTATCCGTGCCGCCTAAAAGTGACAGTCAGTGCCACCTAACAGTGCCTGTCAGTGCCGCCTATCAGTGCCAGTCAGTGAAACCTATCAGTGCCGCCTATCAGTGCCATATATGAGTGCTGCCTTTCAGTGCCCATCAGTGATGCCTGTCAATGCCCATCAGTGCCACCTACCAGTGCCTCCTCATCAGTACCCATAGTGCCACCTATCAGTGTCCATCAGTGCAGCCTATCAGTGCCCATCACTGCAGCTTCATTAGCGCACATCAGTGAAGTAGAAAAATCACTTATTTACAAAATTTTATAACAAAAACTAAGAAAAAACTTTTTTTTCAAAATTTTCAGTGGTTTTTGGTTTGTTTTAAGAAAAAATAAAAAACCCAGAGGTGATTAAATACCACCAAAACAAAGCTCTATCTGTCACAAAAAAATGATAAAAATGTCATATGGGTACAATGTTGCATGACCGCGCAATTGTCATTCAAAGTGCAACAGCGCTGAAAGCTGGAAATTGGCCTGGGCAGGAAGCGGGTATAAGTGCCCTGTAGGCAAGGGGTTAAGGAACGGCATTCACTGCTATTCTGTACAGGTCATGCAAATTTGCCTATAATCTTAGTGAATACGGCTAGTATGTTTACATGCAGTGCTTCTGCTTCCTACACAGCACACATTCCATACTGAATAAATAAAAAGTGACTGGACTGGATGTTCTCGTGTTTTGAGTATCAATCATCATCACATAGTAGGGGGCGATAGTTGTGACACAACACAAGCACAAGTAATTACGCATGTTACCTAGCCAGGTCCAGGTCTGAAATTGTTGTTTTACCTGTGAAGAGGAACGCAGCTGTAGTGGTCTTTCAAGCCTAGCTGGGAATCACTGTTTTAATTTAATACTTAAAAGGAGGATAGTTTCAGAAAAAAATGATTACACCATGCAATAGAAAAAATAAAAGCTTAATATCAGCTACAAAGCTAAGGCACTGCGGTGCAAGGTAATAACTTTTCAAAGCATGAATGTTAGTCAGCATGTCTCTATATAAATACGGTATATATGGGGGGAATCTGGGGAAGAAAATCTCCACAGGTGTGGAGCTCATGGACATCTTTTGTTACAGAAACCATAGCAATGCTTGTCTAATTTGTTGTGCTTGCGTCATCACATCAATCATAAGCGGCAAAAGCAAAGAAGATCCTTACCTATGATTTTGTGAAGATATTCCATTTTTTCACAGTGGGACTAATCTGGGGTAGGAGTAGTCTGCTAGCTACATCATCTATGTGGCATTTAGTTTCCTTTAATTAATAAAAGTGTATAGTTCATTTATAGCATTTATTAGAGTGGTTATGATTTTTTAAATGTATTTTTTAATGTCAATACCGCTAAAAGTAAGATACCAGTTACAGAATCCCAGCAATGACTTGGACCACTTAGCTGCCTTTCTGAAAGATTTTGTTTATGGTGTATGGACTTAAAATGGGTTATACAGTGGGGCAAAAAAGTATTTAGTCAGCCACCAATTGTGCAAGTTCTCCCACTTAAAAAGATGAGAGAGGCCTGTAATTGGCATCATAGGTAGACCTCAACTATGAGAGACAAAATGAGAAAAAAAATCCAGACAATCACATTGGCTGATTTGGAAAGAATTTATTTGCAAATTATGGTGGAAAATAAGTATTTGGTCAATATCAAAAGTTCATCTCAATACTTTGTTATATATCCTTTGTTGGCAATGACAGAGGTCAAACGTTTCCTGTAAGTCTTCACAAGGTTGGCACACACTGTTGCTGGTATGTTGGCCCATTCCTCCATGCAGATCTCCTCTAGAACAGTGATGTTTTGGGGCTGTTGCTGGGCAACACGGACTTTCAACTCCCTCCAAAGGTTTTCTATGGGGTTGAGATCTGGAGACTGGCTATGCCACTCCAGGACCTTGAAATGCTTCTTACGAAGCCACTCCTTCGTTGCCCAGGCGGTATGTTTGGGATCATTGTCATGTTGGAAGACCCAGCCACGTTTCATCTTCAATGCCCTTGCTGATGGAAGGAGGTTTGCACTCAAAATCTCACGATACATTCTGTCCTGTACATGGATCAGTCATCCTAGTCCCTTTGCGGAGAAACAGCCCCAAAGCATGATGTTGCCATCCCCATGCTTCACAGTAGGTATGGTGTTCTTTGGATGCAACTCAGCATTCTCTCTCCTCCAAACACGACGAGTTGTGTTTCTACCAAACAGTTCTATTTTGGTTTCATTTGACCATATGACATTCTCCCAATCCTCTTCTAGATCATCCAAATGCTCTCTAGCAAACTTCAGACGGGCCCGGACATGTACTGGCTTAAGCAGGGGGACACGTCTGGCACTGCAGGATCTGAGTCCCTGGCGGCGTAGTGTGTTACTGATAGTAGCCTTTGTTACGTTGGTCCCAGCTCTCTGCAGGTCATTCACTAGGTCCCCTCGTGTGGTCCTGGGATTTTTGCTCACCGTTCTTGTGATCATTTTGACCCCACGGGGTGAGATCTTGCGTGGAGCCCCAGATCGAGGGAGATTATCAGTGGTCTTGTATGTCTTCCATTTTCTAATTATTGCTCCCACAGTTGATTTGTTCACACCAAGCTGCTTGCCTATTGCAGATTCAGTCTTCCCAGCCTGGTGCAGGTCTACAATTTTGTTTCTGGTGTCCTTCGACAGCTCTTTAGTCTTCACCATAGTGGAGTTTGGAGTGTGACTGTTTGAGGTTGTGGACAGGTGTCTTTTATACTGATAACAAGTTCAAACAGATACCATTGATACAGGTAACGAGTGCAGGACAGAGGAGCCTCCTAAAGAAGAAGGTACAGGTCTGTGAGAGCCAGAAATCTTGCTTTTTTGTAGGTGACCAAATACTTATTTTCCACCATAATTTGCAAATAAATTCTTTCCAAATCAGCCAATGTGATTGTCTGGATTTTTTTTCTCATTTTGTCTCTCATAGTTGAGGTCTACCTATGATGCCAATTACAGACCTCTCTCATCTTTTTAAGTGGGAGAACTTGCACAATTGGTGGCTGACTAAATACTTTTTTGCCCCACTGTATGTTATTTCATTTCATTTAATTAATATACATTTGGATTGATTTTGAACAATGTATGTATTTTTCTCTGTATTATTTATTTTATTGATTTTGCGCATTTAATGATTTGTTTTGTATGGGGTTTTTTTTTTTTTTGCACTATATAAATTTAAATTTTTTTTGTAGGTTGGGGAGCACTGTATGTCATATATAATACACTCAGCTGCCTTGTCAAACACTGTACAATAAAAGGATTGCACATATAATGATTTGTTTTGTATGAGGTTTTTTTGCACTATATAAATTATTACATTTTTAATTTTTTTTTGGTGGGTAGGGGAGCGCTGTATGTCATATATAATACACTAAGCTGCCTTGTAAAGCACCGTACAATACAAGAATGCACATTTAATTATTTGTTTTGTATGAGGTTTTTTTGCACTATATAAATTTTAAAAATAATGTTGGTGGGTAGGGGAGCGCTTTATGTAATATATAATACACTAAGCTGCCTTGTCAAACACCGTACAATAAAAGGATTTCTCATTTAATGATTTGTTTTGTATGGGGGGTTTTTTTGCACTATATAAATGATTTTTTTTTTTTGGTGAGTAGGGGAGTACTGTATGTCATATATAATACACTAGGCTACCTTGTCAAGCACCGTACAATAAAAGGATTGCTTCATAAACTGAAAGCTGATAGCTTCACCCTGATTGTATCTCAGTATTCAGCATCCTTTACATAGAGCATACAGGTATATCCACGTAGAACACTAGATATAGAGTTGTAATACTAGTGTGCTGTCAACTGCTGACTGCTGTCTCAGTCCTAGTACTGGATTAGTGAACATCTATGTACATTTCATTCATTAGAGCAAAAAATGTACACAGACCAAAGCTATTCTGCTGCGGATTAGCAAGAAAAATTACTGCTGCTTCACAGTCTGATGGATTTCTGTTTTTTTTTTTTTTGTTTAATTCCCACATATTACAGTCTGCTGTAAGACCCAGGCAATTAAAAATAAAGTAAAGAGTGGAAGTGTTTCCTATAACAAATATTTAAAGTGATATTAAACCAAAAATGTAATTGCAGCTTATCAATCATTAGATGTGGTGGATGTATTAGTTTTCTTTTATTTGGCTTTTTTCCACTCTGTTCTCACCTGGTGATCTGGCCAGTAACACACCTCCTATGTTAGTGGGACACAACTCTGGATGAATTAACACAGGAGGCACAGCAGCATTGTCAGTCTGTGGGGGAGAGGAGTGTTAGATGCACCAGCAGATTTAAATACATCAGCAAATTGAAGCTTATACATTATAAGCTGTTACAACAACCGTTTTTTCCTTTTAAGATAAAGGTTTTACATACATAAATAAAAGCTGATCATTGAAATCACCCCTGCCAGTGTTAAATGGTTTGTCTCAACCATCTAACCGCTACATCTGAAGGACAGCGTGTTCTGTTGAAAAACAACAGATTTAATGGCTAGATCAGTTCCAGGGAGCGTTAGATGTAGTAGAAGATTTAGATACACTAAACAAATTGAAGCCAAACTCCAGCTAACACTTTATAATCAGTTAGAAACAGTTACAGGATAGAGATTTTACATGAATAAATAAAAGCTGATGATTTTTAGCATCTTGCCATTATTGAATGGTCTATTTTTCTCTGTAACTGATACAGTCAGCTGGAGGGCTTTCTGCTTTAGAAAAACAACAGATTTACTGGCTGGATCAACAGATGAAAATGGAAGAAAGAAAGCCTAAAAAAAGAAAGCTAATACAGTCAATGCATCTAAGAATTGGTAAGGTGACAATGGGAGGTGGTCCCAGCACTTGCCCATCCTACATGTAATGTAAATGGGCCCCTAAATCCCTGAAGGCCCTTGTGCAACTGCACAGTCTACACAAATTGTGTGTTCACCCTGATCCAAGTACTATGTGAATAAAATTGCAACAGTTTTTCTGGTATTCCCAGATATCAGTAGTTTGAATCATTGACAGAAGAGAACTCTGAGTAACATCCATATCTCCATACCTGTACCAGGTCAGTGACTCAGAAAGCATTAAAGTTGACGGATCAAAATTACATGGAAGGAACTAGCGTTCTCTGAAAAAGAGCAAGCTATGTGTTCTGTCATTACAGTTATCTTACACCCTTTCCCGCCGTCTCCCAGTGGCCCTTTGAGTGGGTCTTAAAGCGGAGCTCCACCCAAAAGGGGAATTTCGCTTTAAGGGCCAGTTCACACTATAGAAACGTAGTCCAGATACATTCCGGATGCGTTTCTGCATGCATGTTTTTGACGCATTCCAGTGTGTTTTTATGCATCCCAGTTCATTTTTTCCCCTATCTTTTTTTTCAATTTAAATAGGGACATGTGCATTTTGGTGTGTTCCAGTGTGTTCCGGTGCTTTTTTTAATGTTACATAGTTAGTCTGGCTGAAAAAAGACAAAAGGCCATCCCGTTCAACCATACAAATGTGTTTTACTGCGTTCCAGTACAGTTCTGTGTAGAAACAATGCAGCATGTTCTACTTTTTTTTCTGCAAATGGAACGCACTGGAACTGCAAGCACTGATGTGAACTATGACATTGACAACCATATAACCTACTTTCTGTGTGTTTTGGATGCAGAAAAAAAGCAACTGAAATGGATGTAGTGTGAACTGGCACAAAAGCTTTGTCCCCTGCTCCCCATTAAGGATTGGCACCTTTGGGAGCGGGTACTCGAATTTGACAGGTACCCACTCCCACTTCTTCTGCAATCGCCTAGGTGATCAGAAGATCCCCCCCTCCGTAGTCTTCTGGAACACATGACAGGTCACAGAAGACTACGGGGCCATTCACAAGGCGCAGCACTTCTCACACAGTGGGCACCTGGCTGTGAAGCCGAATGATGTCACAGCCGGGTGCCCACAGTGAAGATGCCGGCTCCGGGGATAGAAGACGGCCGGTGAAACCAGACATGGTGAGGACACTGCTGGACCGAGGGACAGGTAAGTGTCTATTGTAAAAGCCAGCAGCTACAGTTTTCATAGCTGTTGACTTTTATTTTTTTTTTAATTCAACTGGAACCCCGCTTTAACCCTGGGTGGCAGAAGCGGTGTTCTATCATATCATTAATGTGATTTGCTGTCACAGCAGTCACATGATCAGTAGCCCTCCCACTGGCTTCCAATCACAAAAGGAGATCGAGAGCTATGCTGGGAGAATGAAGTAAGTGCACTCTCAGCACATGCGCTCAGACGCCATAGGTACCTATGTGCGACGGTTTTGCGTTAAGGCCCACCCTCCCTGTGGCAGCATATAGTCATTACGGTGACGGGAAGAGGTTATGCACACTACAGCAATGCTTTAATTTACAATGATAAGTAAATAATTTTCTAAAACTTTAAGCATACTGCCTCTCCACTGCTAGCAATTAGGTGTGTCCAGTGGCGGACTGACAACTCATGGGGCCCCCCGGGCTATAGGGGATCATGGGGCCCCTGTGTCCTTGCCCAAACTCAAAAAAGCCTATGAAAAAGGTACCAGGGGCATGTCATGGGGCCCCCTACTGACCCTGGGCCCTGGGCAGTGCCCGAGTTTCCAAATGGTCAGTCCGCCCCTGACTCTGTCTAATGGAAAAAAAGATATTCACAGAATTTCATGGTTAGTATTGCTACTTTGTTTTGTTCACTTGAGGATTATGACTGCGGCTGCCTATAATAAGGCTCACAAGCCAAAATGTAAAAAATTAGGGAACACTGTCCACTAGTTTATTGTTTAAATTTTTCATCCAGGCACAGCAGTAATGTAGCAGTGCGCCTTTCATTTTTTCATATGAAGATCTAAAAAACCTTTGTTTACCTATATATAATGCGAGAGACATATACTCTCCGGCCACTTTATTAGGTACACTTGTTCAATTGCTTGGTATGCTCGCCATGAAGACATGGTGAAGACGACTTGCTGAAGTTCAAACAGAGCATCAGAATGGGGAAGAAAGGGGATTTAAGTGATTTTGAACGTGGCATGGTTGTTGGTGCCAGACGGGCTGGTCTGTGTATTTCAAAAATTGCTGATCTACTGGTATTTTCACGCACAACCATCTCTAGGGTTTACCAAGAATTATCCAAAAAAGAGTGGGTTAACCCCTTTTTCAGGACAACATTAAAGAACATGCATATATTATATAAATATCTTAGTCAGTCAACCAGGTAACTTGGCTATGTCCTTCCGGGCTGTGGGGGGGCTTAAAAGGAGACACCAGGGAAATGTCACATCGTCCAAAAAGGGGAATCTCAAGCATTATAATGTAGTTATACCATAGTAGCTCCACTCCACACTACCAGACTTCTAACATCCTAGAATTCTTCTGATACAACCAAAGTTACACCCACAGGTCGTGTCAACATTTTACATTTCTTAATAGAGGATATTTGTCATCCAAGACTCCTTCAACTAAAAATGTACTAGAGGAGTAAGCCTGCAACAGCCTTGCAAAGGCGACCACAAATCCTGTCCTCCACGGATGTCCTCATATTCACCAGCCACTGTCATGTATCAAAGCATCCTGGATCCTTTAATACGTTTCACCGATACGGCATCTTCAGAAACTTCCTGAAGGTGTCATATCTGTGAAACGTGTTGAAGCGTGACCATAGCCGTTACTTTTGGTCTTCTAGTGAGGTCACATCTGAGTGCGGACTTCCAGGTTTTGAAATGCACGCTGGCTCTAGGGATTGAAGTGACAGAGCAATGTCTATGCACAGAGGCTGTTTACATTGGCGCTGTTCTGAAGCACTTTTAAATGTGAATGGACCTACATGTTCCTTACATTTAAATAAATACTGCACTATGATAAATCATTTTGACATATGTTGCTGAATAGTGTATGAGGGAGGATTACATGGCACAGCAGTGAAGGGCTAGAATCACTCTTGACCACCCAGAATTGTGACATTCAGTGACATCTCTAGTCAATAAGTGCTTAATGAATGCCCAACCGTCGCACATAGGTACCTATGGGGTCTGAGCGCATGTGCTGAGATCACGCTTACTTCATTCTCCCAGCATAGCTCTCGATCTCCATTTTGGATTGGAAGCCAGTGGGAGGGCTACTGATCATGTCACTGCTGTGAGAGCAAATCACATTAATAATAGGATCAGAACACCGCCTCTGCCACCCGGGGTTAAAGCGCAGTTCCAGCTGAATTCCAAAAAAAAAAGTCAGCAGCTACAAAAACTGTAGCTGCTGACTTTTACAATACAGACACTTACCTGTCCCACGGTTCAGCGGTGTCCTTACTACGGCTGGTTTCACGGGCCATCTTCTCTCCCTGGCATCTTCAGTGTGGACACCTGGCTGCAACAACTTGTGGCTTCACAGCCGGGTGCCCATTGCGCATGCACGAGTAGCGCTGCGCTTTGTGAATGGTTCCGTAGTCTTCTGGGACCTGTCATGTGATCAGAACACCGCCTCTGACACCCAGGGTTAAAGCAGAAACAAAGGGGTCATCCCCATGCGGTGATTGTACATTTTTTATACATGTGATGGCACAAGCATGCAATTATTTAAAGAAAAGAGAAAGAACCACAAGTGCATGAATTACTTACCTATATAGTGGCGGAATACAGGTCTGTGGGTTTTCTTTTGGATTTTTGTTAGTTTACTGATTATTAGTATTGTATTTGTGTATAGCGCCTTACCTTTGTTGCAATTCTAAAACTTTTAATTAGATGTGTAGGTTGGTCCAACTGCACATTTTCACCTGGACCTGCCTAAAACCAACATTTACTAGCACCAGTCTACACACAGTCTACAACCCAGCTCTGCGTCTGCCGCACATGGGCACATATAGTGTGTCTGAGAAATGGAGTGCCCCAAACACCCGCTCATGCCTACACCAATAATCCGAAAGACTTGAAATTTGTAAAGATCCCCGCACATTTACTTCCATGAATTCTGTGATACGTATTCACTATATACTGTGAGTAGGCACTGCCGTGTCACACATTTCACAAAGCCTGCCTTCTGAACTACAGAGTTGCTGAGAGGAGGAGTTTCTAGAGTCAGAACAGAAATCACTGCTTGTAGGCAGCAAAGTACTATGGGATATGTAGTCCCTAGAAATTGAAAGTAAACAACAGAGGAGAAGAGAGATGCCCAGCAGACAAAACAGAAAGAGATGACCAACAGACAGGCAGAACTGAAAGGAGGGTTTTCAAGTAAGCTTATACTTGACTAGTGTAGAAGAGATGTGCTAGTTATGACCCATACACCTCTGTATGCCCTTAAATATACCAATAATGGAGTAAAATGGCCATCACGGCCTTTTATTACCAATTCAACTTCAATAACACAAAAACATTCCTTAAAACAGAAACATACAGGAGAAGTTGTTAGTCTTCGAAGGCACCAAACAAAAAAACGATATCCCCCTGTGGAACCTTAACCATATTATTAATACTAGGGCTTCAGCAGAGACAAAACACACCATCCGCAGTGCAGAACCAGTTAAACCTCCGTTAACCGAAATGCACCCGGGCACACCATACTAACGTTGGGTCCCAACCATTCGCTTTAGCTTAAAAGTATGTACCACCTCCAAAGACCAACAACCACCCCCAGAGCAAGAACAAACCGAGAACTGAAAAAACCTAAACAAACCCCAAGGGAGAGAGGGAAGCTTGCTCTACCACTGCTGATCCTGCACTGGATTGTCCAACCCCCACTACTCCCCAAGGTGTCGAAGACCCCACCCCGAACACCCATCACCAATCAGGTAACCTACACGTTTCACTACCTCTCACCTTTACTTAACTCTTTCCTGTCTTTCCTACCCCCTCTTCACCTAGTCATGTCTGCCCTATGCTATTTTCTCTTTCTTTCTCTTTTCACTACAGGCACAGCTGGATTGTCAAATATAACAATTATTTGTATTTTTATTAAAATACAGATTTTTTAAAATGAAAGTGTACGCTGTGACTCCTTTTAGAAGGATCGCCAGTTCTCAATGTAAGACAGTCTGGAGCAGGTCAGAGTTTTGGTTTGGTTTTTGGGCAAGGGCTCACTGATTAGTGTTGGCGGTGAGACACTTTAACTACTTTCCCGCTGCCCTATAGCAGATGTACTGCTACAGGGAGGCAGGGCTGCAAAAAAATCATGTATATATATTCATATTTGGGCAGCACAGTGGCTAAATGGTTAGCACTTACGCCTGGCAGTACTAGGGTCGTTGGTTCAAATCCCAGCCATGGTACCTCCTGCCTGGAGTTTGCATGTTCTCCCTGTGCATGTGTGGGTTTCCTCCAAAGACATGCTGGTAGGTGAATTAGCTCCTGTTTAAATTGGCCCTAGTATGTGTATGTATGAATGTAAGTTAGGGACCTTACATTTTACGCCCCTTGAGGGTTAGGGACTGATGTGAATGTACAATATATATGTAAAGCGCTTCGTAAACTGACGGCGCTATATAAAGTACCTGAAATAAATAAATTAAAATAAATAAAATTCATGATTTGCATTTTCAGGTAGGGGGTGTGCCGATAGGGATGTCAGTCACCGGGTCTGGGCGAATCCTGGTTGGCACTCAGCGATCATTGGGGAAAGCTGACAGGGGAGAGACCTGTATGTAAAAGACATAGGTCTCTCCCCTGACAGCATGGACATGCTGTTTTGTATCTTTCTGCACAGCAGAGAAATACACAGCAGCATGTCTCCCTAGTAAAACACAGCACACAGTTAACCCTTTGAACGCCCCAGATTTTACCCCCTTCCTGCCCAGTGTAATTAGTACCATATCAGCGCTTTTTATTAACACTGATCACTGTATTAGTGTCACTGGGGATGTCAATGGCAGTTAGTCTGTTCCCCCCCCCAGTGTCAGAACACCCACTACAGTCCCACTATAAGTCGCTAATCACCACCATTACTAGTATAAAAAAATAAATAAATAAAAGTTCCAATATATATACCATCATTTGTAGACACTATAACTTTCACTTAAACTAATTTATTTAAACGTATTGGGATTATGTTTTAGCAAAGACATGTCGCAAAAAATATTTTGGCCTAAATTTATGACGAAATTTGATTTTTACATTTTTTATTGGATATGTTTTATAGCAAAAAGTCAGAAATATGTTTTTTTCATAAATTTTTTTCATGGTATTTTTTGTTTATAGTGCAAAAAATAAAAAACAGAATGGTAATCAAATGCTACCAAAAGAAAGATCTATTTGTGAGAAAAGAATTACATACATTTAATTTTTGTACAGCATTGCATGACCGCACAATTGTCAGTTAAAGTAACGCAGAGCCGTATCACAAAAAATGGCCTGGTCAGGAAGGGGGGAAATCCTCTGTAGGGCAAGTAGTTAGGAAGGTACCATCTCCTTTTCACTTTGCAGCAGCTCAGTATGGTTCTTGCAAACAATACATTTCAATACGGGAATATTATTATTATCATAGCTATTATTTCTCTAGTGGTATCAGCCAGCTAATTTATTTAACCACTATAACATTGAAGCCTTGAAGTCGCAGTGGGTGAAACACATATGTCTGACCCAAACAACCTTTGGAAGCACTATTATACAGATATATAAATCATCATAATTATCAGCACATGTCATTGATAGTCATTTTTGGAGACTGTCACATTGCATCTGACAGTGTGACTGAGAAAAGATCACAGCATTAGGCAGCTCATTAAATCACATCTTCCTCAAATTGACTAAAGTTTTAACTAACACGATTTTGGAATGCTACCTACATTTCACTGTCAATCACTGTAGACTAGCTACAATTTCTATTCACCTCCCAATAATGAGATCATTTTAGATGCACGGCTAACCTTTTGTTAGGATGACAGATCACAATGTAATGATAAATATAATCTCCCATTGTTTATCAGGGGAAATCTAAGTGTGCATCTTCAATTTAGATCCAAGCAAGCTGTGGAAAGCTCACATTTACACAATTTGATTGAAAATGATATAATTATAAATGGAATGCTGTTGTTTGCATTAACGTCATGTCATTTTAAAATGAACAGGTAACCAACCAGCTGAGATCACTTATCTTTCCTACAGCTAATATGAAATGAGTGTTTCAGTATATAGTGCCATACTATGGCACTATCAGGCAAATGTATATTCAAGGAACAGAAGTCACCTTTATAAAAACAGTGGAGAACATGCAGAAAATCATTAATGACCTGCCACCATTAATACCACCATCTTCAAAATAATACATGCAGATGGAATGTAGGGTCATAGATTGCACCAAAAGAAAATTTGTAGGATGACACTGGATTTTAAAAGGACATTTACACCCTTCGTAAAAAATACACTAGTTCTCCCTACTTATACAGAGGTCCTAAACCTAAATCAAGATGGAGATTCCCTATCTAGTATCAGAAATTTGCTGTGTGTTAAGGTTCTATAGCACGGGTGTCAAACTGGCGGCCCTCCAGATGATGCCAAACTACAATTCCCATGAGGCATTGCAAGATTGACAGTTACAAGCATGACTCCCAAAAGCAGAGGCATGATGGGACTTGTAATTTTGCAACAGCTGGAGGGCTGCCAGTTTGACACCCCTGCTCAAAATACTACACTCCCTCGGCCTCAGAGATTCTGCTCTCTCCTGGCTCTCATCCTACCTGTCACAACGCTCTTTCAGCGTTACCTATAATGCTACCACCTCCCCCTCACTCCCCCTCTCTGTTGGGGTCCCTCAAGGCTCTGTCCTCGGGCCCCTTCTCTTCTCCATCTACACCTCCTCCCTTGGCCAACTCATACACTCTCACGGCTTCAACTACCACCTCTATGCCGACGACACACAAATCTATCTCTCAACCCCCCACCTCACCCCCTCGGTCTCCGCCCGAATCAGACACCTACTGAGCGACATATCAGACTGGATGTCGCTCCACTTCCTTAAACTGAACCTCTCCAAAACCGAGTTTCTGGTCTTCCCCCCAGCCCGGACACCACCCCCCATTGACTTCTCCGCCACATCCAACAACGCCACCATCAAACCCGCCCCGCAGGCCAGAGTACTGGGTGTCATTCTGGACTCCAACCTATCCTTCCAGCCCCAAGTCCAATCTTTAACAAACTTGTGCAGACTCCACCTCCGCAACATCGCCAAAATCCGCACGTTCCTAACCCCAGAAACCACTAAAAAGCTCATCCACTCCCTCATCATATCACGACTCAACTACTGCAACTCCCTCCTCACTGGCCTGCCTCGCCGCTGGCTATCCCCGCTTTAGTCGATCCTGAATACGGCTGCCAGACTCATTCACCTTTCCAGCCGCTCCATCTCCGCCACCCCCCTCTGCCAATCCCTCCACTGGCTTCCGATTGCGCAACGGATCAAATTCAAAATCCTAACACTGACGTACAAAGCTGTCCACCATACTGCCCCGTACTACATTACTGACCTAATATCCAAGTACCGCCCAGCACGCACACTCCGCTCCTCACAAGACCTCCTTCTCTCTAGTTCCCTGGTCTCCTCCTCCCATGCCCGCCTCCAGGACTTCTCCAGGGTGTCACCCATCCTCTGGAACTCCCTGCCACAACCCATCAGATTATCACCTACTCTCCTCTCCTTTAGGCACACCCTGAAAACCCATCTCTTCAGGGAAGCCTACCCCACCCCATGCTAACTTGCCGACCTCCTCCACTCTTCCTACCACTCCATCCCCCACAGCTATCTCCTCCTGTACCACTATCCCCTCTCTCCTAGATTGTAAGCTCGAAAGAGCAGGGCCCTCAATCCCCTCATGTTTTGCATTGTATTGGTATTGTTCTGTCACATGTTCTGTCCCCCTTTGTAATGTACAGCGCTGAGCGAACCATTGGCGCTTTATAAATACTGTATAATAATAATAATAATAACAGGGTTCGGACTTTACTTTGATTTCTGCTTCTTGGTTTATGGTCTATGATCAAAAAGGACAGGGAGCAGAAACTGCCAGCCATTTACAGTAGGGGGTCAGCAGTTGCAGTTTGCAACACAGGAGGTCACTTGCTCAGCACAGGTGCCATTCCAAGAAGGCTTTACATTAGCTCAATGAATGCAAAGTGTTCTTTGTTTGGACAAGGTGGAGATCGACCACCAAAAACAAAAACTTAAAACATTGCAGCTTACTAATTCTCCACTGCGGTGGCTGCACTTGTTTTCTTTTTTAAGCTTTTTTCCTTTAATTTCATCTGTTGATCTGGTTAGGTGATCTGGCCATACATTATACAATTGTCTTGAGATTTTTGCTTTAGATTTACCAAAAACCATATAATAGGTCAAACCCACTTTCAATTTTATCCAATTAGGTAGGCCCTTTCACTACACCGTTGAAGGTAAATCTAAAGGAAATTGGTCAGAAATTGGACAGAAAATGGAATAGTGTATGGCCAGTCTTAGGGTGTTTCTGCTTTGGGTGGAGGAGCGACAGAGACATCTTTGGACAGCAGCATTCTCAATCTGGGGACAGGATAGTGTAGACATTTCCTGTAGGCCTGACCTTTAGGAATGGGCTATCTGGTGTGAAAACGTGTGTTCTGCTTGCTATATGATCTTATGTATTAGGTTACCAACTAATAAACACAGCTGGTTTTTGCTATTAAGCCCAGGTTCACACCGAATGCAATTTCTAAGTCCTCATGCACACTGGACGATTTTACAGTTGCTGTTTTTGGCTTTTGACGTTTTTTTCTACAGCCAGTAAACTCCCCAGCATGCTATCCTATGTGTCCATGCACACATAGACTGTAATCAACTTTTTTTGGCAGGGACGTTTGGCCAGCTCTACAGTGAAGTCAGATGATTTCAAAGACGGATGACATGCCGATTTGGTGCGATTTGCAAGACATCTGACACACTACTTTAGAAATCGGCATGACTCTGATCAAGTGGGAACCGCACAGATATGACTTTTGTAATTGCAGACAATACGATGTGACTTGGAATGTAATTTGCAAGTCGCATGGCATGAAAATCGCATGCCAATTCGCAGCCAGTGTGACCACGGACTTAGTGTCATTCCAAGTGGGAGTTTTAAGTGGGTTCCATATTTCTGCAAAGACTTTGGTATGCAGAACCCTTGACGGAATTGTTAAATATGCTTTGTGCGTATCAGTTTTAAAAAATGATTCTGTAGCCTCAAAATGTATTCCAACAAATACATTTATCTGCTTCTGGTTTCATTCTCTTTTTTTTTTTATTGATTATTCTGTGAAGGTGATTATGTTGTGCAAAATATTACATTTCTATATAAATGACACATCTCCTTCGCAGGCTACAAAGATTTCTGTAGGAGGATCAAAGAAGTCCAATCACACTATTAACAAAAGAAATAATTGTACGAGCAGATTTCAAAAATTCATAATATAAAGCACATTAAGTGCTAAATGCTCCTTGAATCGGACTAAATGTGCTTACTGGCTTTTCAATTGTGTTTTGTTTTTTTTTTATTTTATACCATAGAAAGAATGGAGCACTCATTCACATCTACGCCTGTAGCTCTGGCTGCCTACTTTAGAACATGACGATCGACAGCAGGTTGTCATGGCAACTCTCATTCATGGAAGAAGAGTAGAGAAGCTTTTAATTGCTATTACGCCATTTAAAAGCAGGGACAGAAATCATAACAAAAATCATGTATTCACTCTGCCAAGAAATTTCCAGTTGCTATAAATTGATAATACTGCTCAGATGTTACAAAACAAGAACAAACATTTGCTGTTGTGGTTCTTATTAATCGCTATATTTGCTATTGTAGACAAAGCTGTTCAGAAAGTTCCTAATATGTAACTGATATATTAGAATACGCTGCAAACTGTACCTATTGGTTCAGTATGTACGAGCAAACTAAGACTTGGGTTCAGCAGGTTTTGATCTATAAATATCAAAGAGAACCTGTCATTTCAACAAAAGTGTTTAGAGCCACAGGTACTCAATATATTGAGAGGACTACTCACCTAATACGGACATTTTTTGAGCTATATTTCTATAATTGTTTATTTGGTTTATTGGATTTTTATTGAATTATATATATATAAATATATATATATATATATTTTTTTTTTTCACAAATTATGTATTTTTTGGTTTAGGTTAACAATCATGTTTATTATATGAAAACCAGTCACATATATATATAAATTTATTTTTTATTAATTTGATGATCACATGATATCAAGGGTTAACACTATTAATAGCACAGGAGCACAGGAGCACAGGAGCGCAGCACTAATATTTGGATTGATGTTTAGAGCCACAGCTGACCATAAATTAGATCAAATGAAATGCATCTGCTGGTTTGGTCATTATCTGATGTAATGTTACACCAGAACGCTAAATCGACACAATTAGGGGTAGGAAACCTGCTGCTCTCCAGCTGTTGCAGGACTACAAGTTCCATCATGCCTCTGCAAGTCATAGCTGTTACTGTCAGCTTTGCAATGTTGCAATGCCTCATGGGAAATGTAGTTCCACAACAGCTTGAGAGCCGCAGGTTGCCTACCCCTGGCACAATCATGCTGAACAACTACTAGCAGAGTCTGGGTGTAGAGAAATTTAGACAAGTCACCTCAAGCTGCTTTTGAATAACTTTTACCACTTGGCCTTCGGAAGATTTTACCCCCTTCATGACCAGGTAATTTTTTTGCTATTCAGCACTACGCTACTTTAACTGACAAGTGTGTGGTCATACAACACTGTACCCAAATGAGATATATAATTTTTTTCTCACAAATAGAGCTTTGTTTAGGTGTTATTTGATCACAGAAACAACACCTCCTGCGCTCTAGGACTCAAACCAGGGGTGGAAGGATCAAAGGAACCTCGAAACAATTCCACCAGTGCATGTAAGGTTGTGCAGCTCTAGAACAAGGCTGGGGAAGCCTGACCAATACTGTGAAGTGAAGCAAAAAAAAAGAGCGCACCAACCTTGCGCATTACCTCAGTAAATCTGTGATTTTATTAAATGAAATATATATACTCACAAACAAGGAAGTAAAACAAGCATTACAGATCCTCAAAGGAACTAAGGAGTGTAGAGCCAGTGGGAGTCACGTCTTAAGGATAGACTCTCAAAGCGTGTCAGCGTTACCTAGAGAGTCTACCCTCGTGACGTGATTCATACTGGCTCTACACTCCTTAGTTCCTTTGAGGATCTGTAATGCTTGTTTTACTTCCTTGTTTGTGAGTATATATATTTTATTTAATAAAATCACAGATTTACTAAGGTAAAGCGCAAGGTTGTTGCGCTCTTTATTTTTGATGCACTTCACGTTATTTGATCACCACTGGGTTTCTTATATTTTACTATATAAATGAAAAAAGACCAAACAGTTTGAAAAAAAAACTATATTTTTTTACTTTCTGCTATAAAATATACCCAATTAAAAAAATAAATAAATAAATCTAGGCCAAAATGTATTCTGCTACATGGTTGTGATAAAAAAAATAATCCCAATAAGTGCATATTAATTGGTTTGTGTGAAAGTTTTAGCATCAACAAACTATGAGATGTATACTGGCATTTTTATTTATTTATTTATTCATTTATTACTAGTAATGACAGCAATCAGCAACTTATAGCGGGACTGTGATAGTAATGGCAGATGGCAATCTGACACTAACTAATACTGTGTGGGAACTGACAAGATGACACTGACATCACCAGTGACACTAATACAGTGATCAGTGTGCTAATAATATACACTGACACTGTACTAATGAAACTGGCTGGGAAAAGGGGTTAACATCTAGGGGCAATCAAAGGGTTAATCATATACCTAACAAGTGTAAATTGTTTACTGTGTGCTGATTCTGCTAAGGGATGTGCCAGTTTTTATCCCCTGCTTTGCAGGAAAACAAGAAGCCGACACATCACCACTGCCAGGACAGAGCTCTGTGTTGTTTGCAATCACAGAGTTCCCTCCTGTCACCCGCTCTGTCCCAGCCATAAATTGGCCATGACCCACTGATCACCTTGTGTTGTAACAAATCACAGCACAGCCAGGGCGGCGCGCGCGCGTGCCCTATAAGAGCAGGATCATGTATCAGATATATGATCCACCGCAGAGCAGCCGCCCTGCAGCAGTATATTTGCATAGGGTGGTCCACAATTGGTTAAAGAAGTTACTAAAGATCTAAGGTGTCCAACATTTGTTTTTAAAATGCTGACTACTCAACAATAAAAGCATTAAAATGATATTAAAGCCTTTTTTTTTTCTTAAATCAGATTAAAATACCATAACTCCTCCAGGATATAATAGAGTCCAATAGGAGTCCCCTCAGTACTGCAACTGTACATGCAGCCGTTCAAAATACCGCACACACAGCCAAATCCTTCCCTGGTGATGCACTGCACTGCTCGCATTTAAATAAATGGATGGATGGATGAACGACGCTACAAAGCTGCTAGTGCTCTGCTTGCCAAAGACAACCATGGGACATGGATCCATCCATCCATTTATTTAAATGCGAGCAGTGCAGTGCATCACCAGGGAAGGATTTTTAATATTTAATATATACAGTATGTGTAACTTTCTACTTATTTTTTGCACACTTCTGATGGTTCATATGATTTTATGATTGTCACTAGTTTCAATGGTTTTATTTATACATATATATTTATATATATTTTTATAGATTTTTTGTGTTTACTTATACTATGTCAATTGCCCCTGTGACTCCTCCACCTGCATAGGGGAGTGTCCAGGATGGCCCATGTGACCTTTGGTTCAACTAGTAGTGAGCATATAAAAGAGGGAGCAGACATTTGGTCAGTTGGCTCTGAGGAAGAGGAAAAGTCCTTGAAACGCGTCAGCCTTTTGGATGTCTAAAGTCCTTATTACGGACTGTTACTTAGCGTGGTGTTGTCCCAGCTGTTCTTTTATGATGTGCCTTGACTATATTGTCGTTTGTGAGTACAACACATACTTTATTTTTTATTAAACATTTTTTATGGTAATGCACTAGGCCTGTGCACCCTCTTTTTTTTCTTTCCTCATTCACTAAAAGTCCATGTGTGAATGGACACATAGGATAACATGGAGGGGCGTTTGGGAGCCTGATGCCCCTAAAAGTGGCTGCAAAAACGCCCTGTGTGCATGAGGCCTTATATCTAGTCCCTCTGCATTGCATTCTGTTTGATACTCTGGGATGGCGGGTCAGCAAGCCCAGGCCGTGATTTACCAGTCACCTAGCAATTATGTACTGGTAGATCTACAGTTTAAGCTGATCAGGATGTATTATTAAACCAGGACCCAGTTACCCAGTTTGTTTGTTTTTTGCTCTCCACACGAAAATTTAGTACAGAAGGTCTCTGTATAGAAACAGGGGTTATTGCATCTTTGTTCACTGTTTGTGTTACTTTGCTTTTGTTTGACCAGTTTGGCTTTATTATATACAGTGTCCTTCTCACTATGTGTTGTTTATCTTACTGCATAGGGGTGTGTCAGAGTGATAGAGGCAGTATATCAACCTGGGAAATGAATCAGTCTCAGAAGATGTGCTGTTCTATTAATGGTTAGCCAAGAGCTAGCTAACAAAACTGACAGAAGTAGCATTGTGTTTCATTCCAAAATGAAATTTACCTCTGTGAATAGTTCTGTAAAACTGCAATACAATTACATAAACTGAAGTTACAATATGCTTGAATACATGTTTCTTATAAATGCGTACAATGAACACATTTCTTGCAAACAGCTACTTACAAATCACATTAAATATATTGAAATGCGATCTAGATATATATAGTATATATGACTGACAAACACAATGAAAGAACTTACAGTCATATGTGTATCAAAGGGAGAATGTAGGAGGCTTCACTGGTGTTCATCTGGAAGCTAAACTGGAACTGGATTGATGTGTGCGTGAAACTTCCTCTTTCCTTTTTCAGAAAAGAATAGACTGTAGTCGCAATGAATACCCAATAGATGGCTCCTTACTCAACACAATGATGAGCCATTTAATGGCTCCATTGGGGGTCTAACCTGTTCAATGTGGGGGAGCAGTAAAAAAAGTCAAGTGGCAGAGGATGGGAGGTCAGCAGGGCAGAAGACAGGGGTCACTGCTGGCAGGGCAGAGGACAAGGACACAGCTCCTTCTCCCATCCCTGTACTGCACACAGCCTGGGCCTAGGCAGCAGAGCTCCTCCTCTTTACACAGCATAGTAGCAGGTTAGGGCAGTATAGTGGCAGGTAAGGGTTGTATAGTGGCAGTATAGTGGCAGGTTAGGGTACACTTTTGGGGGGGCACAACTACAATCTGAGGGGGAATAGCCCACCCCAGCACCCCCCTAGATCCAATCATGCTACACTACAGTATTACTTTACTGTTTGTAGAATGAAATGTTCTTCCTAGAAGAACTACATGGTTATGATTTCATTTCCTGTTTCTGTGTCCCTATTGTTTTCCAAAAAAATAGGTAGGGCTTCGCCATGTGTTCATTAACATCTTGACTGCTGTTATTTGCAGCAGCTTTCAAACAGACAACACCACTGAAGTCTTATAAAATGAAGGCTGCCTGCATATACACATTTAATGACTGCACCTTAGAAAAATGTAATTTCTCTTCTTACCAATTTATTAGTGTAAGATATACGGGGTGTGACAATTTAATTCCTGGAATCCCCGCAGTGTAGCGCTATGGTGGGGAGTCACACAGCCATGTGCACTCGAGCGTGTTCTGACATGTTCTAACTTGCAATTGCTTGGGTTACAGACCAGTTGACTCAGTCTTTACAGAGTAGTTGAAGAAAAAAACGTGTGTGCATTGCGCTGTTGGCAAAAAAGGAGTGACAGGAATCTGGAACAGCAAATTAAAATCTGATTTTGTGTAAAAATTGGCAAAAGTACAAGTGAAACTTTAGCTTTGTTACAAAAGGCTCACGGTGAACATTCCACAAAGAAATCCAGGGTTTTTTGAATGGCATAGGCGTTTTAAGGAGGGATGGGAAGATGTCCACAATGACGCAAGAAGTGGGCAACCAAAAACACAAAGGACAGATGCAAATGAAGGCCCCTTGACCCCACTCCCTCCTCCTAGGGAAAGGGAGCCTTGACTGCTGGAAGCTTGGCAGCTACATGGGAGTAAACCTAAAACAGGGATGTTAAGTGGTTCCGATAGGATTGGCCACCAAGACATGAGGTGACTGAGTGGAGCCTGAACTATAGAAAATGGCTACACAGGGGCAGGTCCCACCACTCTGAGGAGATTTAGACGTCACAAGAGCTGCCCAGCCTCCCACCCATTGGGAGTTTCATCAGAGCTTTATTGGCGGTTTTACCTTGCCAGTGGTTGATATTGCTTTATGGGTTATGCCCTCAAGTTTAATTCTGGGATCAGTTTAATGCCTGTCTGGCCTCCTAGACTATCTTTGTTTTTGTTATGGATGCTCAAGGTATAACCGTGACTGGCATGATTTCTTTGAATGTTGTTATATTTTGGAAAGTTCAATAAAGCTGTGGCCTTGCCCTAGTTCCAACTTAATCAGCCTTTTTGGTGGGCAAGGTTTTTTGTTACGTTAGTGGTCAAAAAGCACCTAGGATTCTCAGCAGTCATGTGGACAGAGTGTGAACCAGAGTGTTTGACCGATGTCAGAAGAATTGACCATGAACAGGGAAACAGTGCGGCAAATTATAAGAAGGATTTTGGGAATGAAAAAGATTTCCACAAAACTGGTGCCTCAAATCTTGACAGAAGAACATAAAGAACATCTTCTTCCAATTTCATCCAATTTTTTGAAGAACTCAGAGGTGTTTGATAGGGTTATTACGGGTCCATTCCGGGAATTAAATGGTGACGCCTCGTATATGTTTCTTAATTTGTTATATTTTACCTTGTATGCCAATACATTTGCCAACAGAGATTTTTTAAATTGCATTAGATTCCATAAACTGCTGTGTTTGTTAGGGTGGCTCAGGACTGTGTTCAGACATATACCAATCAAAGTTGTCAAGACAATTTTTTCAACAACATGCTGCTAACTTGCTTCGTATCATTATAGCAGGAGCCTGCATGTTCGTTGGCCCTCTAGCCATACAGATACCAGATACCATTTATTGCTGATGTTAATCCAGTAATTGTACAGTAACAGTGCTGAAGCTTTAATATTTTGTTTCCTTTTTCTGTAATTACAATGATTTTTTCATTATACTCTACCCAGGTTTGCACAATGTATTCTAAAGTCCTCCTAAATGACTAAATCCTCTTTAAATAAACCCGTTGAGTCAGTAAATAAATGCGGCTGGTGCATAGATTTAAAAGCAGACATGTAAAGACGCTTTCATTTCTTAATCTTCCTGAGCATCTCAAGAGTCCCCAGAGCTGCAGCATTCATTATGCAGTTCTGATTTCCAGATCTGAAGGCTTAGAATACAACTTCCTAGCTACAAGCTACTTAAGTGGGTGCCTGCTTTTAAATCTATATATCAGATTACTGAGGTTACTGATATATCAGATTTTATTAAAATGAAAAATATCATGGTTTCTATTTATGTAAATTGTACTGCAAGTCAACACTTAAAGTACAGATAAAGCCGCTATTTTCACTTTGTATTTCAATGATTTTTATTAGTATAAACATTTAAAAAAAAAAACAGAAGCAACAAGACACGCCCACGCAGAGGCCATCAATTGCACATAAAAAAATAAAGAAAACAGTGCTCTAACACCAACAGAGCAAAAAGTGCGCCCACGCAGGGGCTATAAATGGCACATAAATGACAAAAACATTGGTATAACATTGACAGTAACTCAAACCAAAGGCAGCTATCCAATGCCACACCAAAAACAAACAGAAATAGAAAAGGAAGGAGTATAAAAGGAAAAAGATGACAAGACCATGAGCAGGGGTTCGGGAACGCCAGTACCGAGCAACATCACAACCCCAGACTAGCTGGGGGAAGCGTGGGAAGGGCATATTGCAACCACGGCTCCCATATTTTCAAACATTTCTATTTGGAGTCATTACAAATACTCTACATCTGTTCTTTCAGCATCCTAGTGGACATATGGTCCCGCACCCCCTGAAGAGAGACAAACGGGCGCTTCCATACCTGAGCAATTGTTCTAGTGGCCGACAAAAAATAATAGGAAGCCAACTTCTGCTGGTGAGCCAAGAAGCCCGGAGTGGGACAATGAAGCAAAGCGTACCGAGAATCCCGGCATCTCTCCTTTGCCACATCTTGAACTAAACTGAACTATGAGTTATTTACTTAAGCTGTGCCCTCTCGGTAGGATGTTTGTAACCCTGGCATTCTGCTTAATACATGGTTCAAGTTTATTGCAACTACACTCTGTGTGTTCTATGCCGCCGCACCACGCTGCAGCTCCCCACAGAAATGTTTTCATTTAATCTTTACCTTGTAATCCAGCAATTAAAACAGTTCCTGTTCCTGGGTGGCTACACTGACTTCTACACTGTATTGTTTGAGGGAGTCACCTTGGATGGACTTCAAACATATTTGCCTGTGTTGATCTTCATTGCATGGGGACTGCTGGGATTAGTAGTTTACAAAAGAAAGCTAAGATTTTTTAACTTGCAGTGCAGCTCATAGGAAATGACAAGGACACTGCATTTCTGGCAAGATAAACAGTTGTTTTCTGTACTTGCAGAAAATGTTCTGAGCATGAAAAAAAGAAAACTAATGGAGCCACTGCATCCATGGATTAGTATGCTGCAATATAATACTTTTTTTGTTTTTGGGTTTTGTTGTCCACTTTAAAAATTAAGAAAATGGGTGCTTGCAGGTATCTCTCATTAACCATATCAGTACCCTGTAAACCCCCATCTATCTCCCACTTCTGACATTCTTATATGCATATATCATCTTTCTTGAAAAAAAAATATGGGCTCCCAACTTTTGCATCCCTGCTTATCAAACAAAGGTGCTCCCCATCAGGTTAGTCCAATAGGAATATTCTGAAAGGAAGATGGACACAGGGCAGCTCAAGAAAATTGTAATTGATCTCTTCAGGGAAGCCTGTCCTGCCCTCAGCTAATAATGGAATCTTCTGTTCCTCCTACCAATCCATCCCCCACAGTTACTACCTTTTGTACCACTAGCCCCTCCCTCCTAGATTGTAAGCTCCAAGGAGCAGGTCCCTCCTAACCGTCTTGTGTTGAAGGGTATTGTTGCTGTATTGTCTCCTGTTATATTGTAAAGCGCTGAAAAAACTGTTTTTTTTTTGATTGAAAAGATACTTTTATTACAGAAGCATCAAAAACAACATGATACGTGTAATCGGGGTACATCTCACCCTGTACTGCGACGCAGCGCACCACATAGCAATACAGTTCAAGCATACAATAAATACATTCAGAAATAAATACATTCGCTCAGCGGTATGATGCCTGACGTGATGTGCAGAGGATGAATCCCCAGACCGCCACGTCATGCATGACGCCGCTTACCCCAAAAACCATAGCATCCTGATACACAGTACTAAGTCATGCAATAAACGAAAGCGAAAAAACCGAAAAACCGAAAATCACAGTTTACAATAGGCATCGGGTGTGGGGGGGGGGGGGGGGGAAGGAAGGGGGGAAACACAGGCCCGAAGCTTTATTGAAAGACAAAGACAGGCAAGGGGGAGTAGGGGGAAGGGGGGAAATCTTCAGACTGAAAAAACTGTTGGTGCTGTATAAATCCTGTATAATAATTAAAAAAAAACATAATAGCACCCCAGGATGTGCCATGTTGGGGGGGATCTGGGAGCCTTGTTAAGTTAATGGGAGTTGCATGCAGGTGATTGCACTGTTTCCCGACTGTCATTTAATACTGTTTTCTACAGTGAGAAAAATTCCAAGATATACAATGGCTGTATTTATTAGTAACTGAGGGTTGTGAAGGACCATGAGCTACCATGGGATTAGCTGTGTGTGGCTCTGGAATGTCACTTGACTCCTCCACTTGCTGAATGTGGGCTTCACTGGAATAACATGAGGAGAATAAAATGTGTAAAAAATGACATAAAAGTTCCGGGTTTTACAATATGGCACTTGTTGACTTCTCTGATGTATCCAGATTTATAGGGTATAATTATAAATGTTTTAGGTTTTTACATTGATACATTTTTTTTTAATAAATAGGGGTACTATGAACTCCTTACCCATTCACATAGAGAGAGGCACTTATCTGGGGGGCCCTTATTTCTAAAGGGGGTTTTCAGATTCCATTAAGCCCCCACCTGCAGACCCCCACAACCATTGGGGCAAGATTGTGGGGAAGAGGCCCTTGTCCTCATGAACATAGGACAAGGTTTTTCTGCCAGGTGGCAAGGTACCTTCCCCATGATGAGGGCATGTGGCCTGGTACGGTTCAGGAGCACATGATTGTGTTTCCCCTTTACTGACCTGCCAAGCTGCATGCTTGAATAGGGTTCGTAAACAGTTCTTTGAGGGTACCCCATCCATTTTTTTTTGTGACATCCACGCCAGACTTAAATGGTCTGACATGAAGCCTTCCTTGCTCTATCCCCACCCTTTTGTTTGCATTTACCTGTCAGCTGGGAATTTCTAGCTGACAGCTGAATGGGCCAAGCAAGGTGACTCCCTGTTTGACAGGACACCGGCTTCCTAACAACCAGCCTTAGCAGGAAGCTGTCCCAACACTCCTTCATTTGATGTTCACTGAACCTCCAAACAGTGAAAATGTGTCCCAAGCCAGGGTTTTGACAGACCAGCAGCTCAGCACTAGTAACTAAACATATTTTGGTTGCTGCCATCAGAATAATTTTACATTATGCATTAAACCACACAAATGACCTAAACACACTGGTGGTCATAACAGACGTTGCATCTAAATTCTATTGAGTTTTAGGTTGGAAAAAGATAATAAAACACTTGACCAGTTGGCAAACATTGATACTTTTTCTTTACTTAGCAGTTACATAAACTTTTTTAATTAGCCCAAATGGACATTTAGGAACTGTGTCAACAGGCTTTTGGCTTTTGTTGTTGACATCAGTTTGAGACCTTCTGAGATCATTCAGAATTCATTGTCAGTTGCATTTGACCTGCAGTAAGCCTCTTTCTGACCTGCCTATGACCTGCTTCAAGCAGATTTTGCAGTCTCTTCATACTTCATGATAACGCAAATAGATGTGTATTATTGCATGGCGTGCATCCCTGAGGACACAGTAGGGTGGAGGTAATGTACAGCAACTCCAATTGGAAGAGTTTAAAAAAAGAAGGGGGGGCCAATCACCAACTGATCAGGAGATTCCAGATTCCATGTTCCAGATGTGGTCAGTAAGAGCTTGCTTGCCAAAGAAGGAGGAATATTTTTAAGGCTAGTTTTGGTAGCAGCAGTAAAAAAAAAAGAAAAAAGTATATGGGTAAGATCAGGGGTGGACTGACCATTTGGAAACTCGGGCACTGCCCGAGGGCCCTGGGTCAGTAGGGGGCCCCATGAGATGCCCCTGGTACCTTTTTCATAGGCTTTTTTGGGTGTGGGTGAGGACACAGGGGCCCCATGATCCTCTATTGCCTGGGGGCCCCATGAGTTGTCAGTCCGTCCCTGGGTAAGGTTCATGGGGAGAAGGAAAAGTGGGAAAAAAATCTCACAGGGTGACACCAAAAAGCTTTAAAGCAAGCTGATGATGCCCGCGAGATGGATTGGATCTGCGGTAACACGTGGTGTCACCCCTCCAGAGGTGGGCGTTCTCTGTCGTGCACACAAAGCCTGGCTCCTCCCCTCCCTGTGTCCCCATCACACCCCCCGGACCGGTGTTGCAAGCTCGGATTCCGATCCATTATGCTTCCCAATCCACAGATCCAATCCATCTTGCGGGGATAATCGGTTTCCAACCTATATGGGTTAACTAATCTTGCAACACTGGTCCTGGTGGTGCGACGGGGACACGAGGAGGGGAAGAGCCAGGCTGTGTGTGCACAACAGGGACCGCCCAACTCTGAAGGGGTGACACCACGTGTTACCGCACCAGGTGACACCAACCCTAGGGACGCCCCTGGGTGGGAGCATGGTTTGCAGACAAATGTCACTGGGGATTCAAAAGGCTTTAGGTCTGAATAGGTCACAAATTCTCAGGCACATGGTAGGATGGGGAAGATGAATTTATTAGGGATTTTATTAGGTATTATTTATTTGGGAGGTTTCAGCCCAGGTTTGAAACTCAATAGAGGGGAGCTGCAGTCACCATGGAGATCATCATGTGTTGTTTAAGTGGTACTAAACCCAACAAAACAAAAAATGTATTACATTTCAGATTACCAATCCAATAAAAAAATGTTATGGGGTTAATACCACGTTAAGTTTCAATATCGTCTATCCTAACCATATATGAATGAATGGGGCCATGTTGCCATTACTGATATGGATCAGTTCCTCTGTTGTTTTAGTTTTTTTCCTTTATTTTTACCTGATCCAGCCAGTAAGTCTGTTATTTTTCAACTTCCTTTACCAGACAAAGCTGTCCAACAACAATGGCAGTTAGAGGGTTAAGACAATCCATTTAACACTGACAAAGTTGCTTACAATGATCAGCTTTTATTCATTTCTGTAAAAAGGAAAATAAAACTGCTGTAACTACCTATAAAGTGTTAGCTGGAATTTGACTTTAACTTGTTAGTCAAGTCCTTCTAAATCTGTCAGTCTAACATGACCATCTCCCCAGACTGACAATGCTGCTGTCCAAAGGTGTCTGTTACTCCTCCAGTGGAATAAAGACACCTAAAAAAAGTAAGTCTGTTACTGGTCACCAGGAAAAAACTAAAAGAAAAAAAATCCTAAAAAAAGAAAATGAACGCACATCACATGTAAGAATTGGTAAGCTGCAATATGTTATATTTTGTTTTTGTATTTAAAGTGATTGTACACCCTTATTTTCAAAAAATGTCATACTTGCCTGTTCTGTACAATGGTTTTGCACAGAGCAGCCCCGATTCTCTTCTTCTGGTTGTCCCCCGCTGGTGCTCCTGGCTCCTCCCTCCCAGGTGCGTCCAATAGCAAGCTGCTATGGGGGCACTCATGCAAGCTCACTCCTGTAAACACACAGAGCCTGTCTGTCCCCTTCTCCCTGACGCTCTCTCACCACAGGCTGTGATCAACAACAGCGGGAGCCAATGTGTTTGCTGTTGTCTCTGAGCCTATGAGGAGGGAGTGAGTGGAGAGCGTGAAATAATCCTCCTACATAAGTTGTACCTGTTTATCTGCAGTCTTCTCTTCTCTACATCTGTTCAATGTGCTAAATATATAAAGCTTGTCTGGGAGTTCATAAAAAGGGGGGCAGAGAGCTGAAATTACACTCTGTAGAGCTCAGTAAGGAGAGCTCTGAGAGCTGATTGGAGGAAAGAGACACATCCTTCTTCTCAGGGGTGTATTTACCACAAGGTAAACAAAGCAGTTGCCTAGGGCGGCATTTTTTAGGGGAGCAGCGCTGCCCCCCCAAAAGAAGGGATGGAAGAAGTGACACATGCAGCATGGGGACCAGGTGGGATCTGAGAGAGGCTGCGGACTGCTTGATGGTGTATGCAGAGCCTGACTCTTGTTCCTGGGAATGTCCTGAACTGTGAAGGTGAGTGTTTTCTCTCTCACCGGGGTGGGGGGGGGATTACCAGTGTGTATGGGGCTTGGTGGAAGTGGAAGGCTCTCTCGGGGGGGATGATGGGGTCTCGTTGGTCAATGCCAGTCTCTCTACAAGGGGGAGGGGGTGTTGGTCGGTGTTAGGGTCTATCTATGGGGGGGAGCCGATTTGTGTGTTGCCTAGGGCAGCACAAAACTTAAATACACCACTGCCCCTTCTCACATCTCACAGGAACAGAGCTGAGGTTGTCACTCAGCTGGAGGTGTCACCATTTTCTCTTGGTGTCAGGAATACTTGTCAGAAGTGACTCATGCTGATAGCAGAGGAAAAAAGAAGTAGACAGAAATGACATTTCCTGCTCTGGACTGAGACAAGTAAACACTAGATATGGATATTATTGTTCATGTTTTATGTCTGAGGTCTACAACCACTTTAATGCAGATAATGAATTACATTGGTTCTAAAGGTAAAAAGTTTTTTTTATCCTAATGCATTTTCTGCATTAAAGTGATAAAACCTTCTCTGTGCTGCCCCCTCTCCCAGCCTTCTTTTTACTTTTCTGAGCCCGATCTCAATCCAGCACTGTGCATGAGAGCTCCCTATTCTCTTTCCTTCCTCACTGGGCAGATTGATTGGCTCCTGCCTCTGTCAATCAAATCCTATGTTGAGGGAGTGGGGGATGGGGCCAAGCCCTGTTGTCTGTGTCAATAGATGCAGGGAGTGTGGCATGGGATCAAGCCCACATGAGTACCCCCATAGGAAGTGGCTTTCTATGGGGACACTTGCTGAAAAGGAGGAGCCAGGAGCACCATCGGGGGGACCCCAGAAGTAAGACCATTGCACAGAGCAGGTGAGCAGGGGCGGACTGACCATTTGGAAACTCGGGCACTGCCCGAGGGCCCGGGGTCAGTAGGAGGCCCCATGAGATGCCCCTGGTACCTTTTTCATAGGCTTTTTTGAGTTTGGGCAAGGACACTGGGACCCCATGATCCCCTATTGCCCGGGGGCCTCATGAGTTGTCAGTCTGCCCCTGCAGGTGAGTATAAAATGTTTTTATATGTATAAAAAAATTATCTTTTAGAATTGCTTTACGGTAAAAAAAAAGTCAGCCTAAACATGGCCACATTCATTCATAACTGGTCGGGATGGACAATATTCAAATTCAAGTGGTTCTAAAGAATATTGTCCATCCTGACCAGTAATGAATGAATGTGGCCATGTTATCATTACTGATATGGGTCAGTTCCTCCATTTCTGCTATGTGTTCTATATGTCTGAATGTTAGACATTTCCAGAATTTGCAGTGTCATGGTTGTGTGATGCAACAAGAATAGAGCTGGGTAATAGGGAAGGTTCTGGCCATTAAAGAGACATCTTAAACACTCTTTAGCATGCCTATAGTGAAGTGAGCACACAGGCACTCCTGATCCTGTAATCCCATGGAAGGAACTTGCTGCACACGCTCATCGTACAATACAGATGCAGTGCCTGTATTACGCTGACAGCTGCCACACCCTCCGTGCACACGAGTCCGAGATTGTTATTGGAGGAGCTCCTACAATACAAGAGGCTCGCCCGGTTACCATGGAGACGCGTCCTATTCCTCCACGTGTGCCTGCACATCAGATGCCTGGAGCTGCTAGCAGAGGGGTGAGCACATCTGATCACTAGAAGAACTGCTAGGTGTTGTGGATGGGGGACACCCTGCATGGGCTCAGCTAGGGAAGACTTGTATGCTGTACTCCGGGCTAGAACTGTACTTCACTCTGCGGGCTTGAGAGTTGCTGGTTGACACCATGGAAATTGTCGGGGCTGATCAGCAAGTCGGAGTAAAGGTGCAAACTAAATCTGACAAGCAGTCTGTTCGATCCAAGGCCGATTGTGGCGAGAAACGCAAAAAGAAAGCAAAGAAGAAAGTCAAAAGTGATCAAAAGGCCACCAGTTTAACCAAGAAAAGAGGGCACACGTCCAGCACTCCACCTACCTCGGATGAAATAGGTAAGATGGGGGGGGGGGGGGGGGGGGGGCTACTGAGTACAGCACAGTAATGATTACATGTGTCATGCACAGCATCGTCGTCAGTCACCCTCATCATCACCCAATCATCATTAATCATTACCATAATCATTGTAAATCATAATCATTTTATAGCATAACCAATCACTCATCATAACCCGATCTTTATAAATAATAACACTGTTCAACAAATTTTTATTTTTTGCCAGTTTTGGAAACAAAAGGATCCATTTGTTATTGAATTTCACATTCTGAGTTCAAATATAACAATGAAATTTGTCAATTGGCTCTAGTTTTTCTGTAAACTGAATGTTTTCTACTATAGGCGTAATGACTACATAATGCACAATAATTATATAGATAGATGTCTTTCCACAAATATAAAGCAAGTGATATTGACTACATAACAAAGCCTAAATGGCATAATATATTGCATAGGATTACCAAGAAAAATTATAGCCATAAGCTAAGTTGAATCATTTTAATACTTAGGATTCTCACTAGTTTTGTCTTCAGTTTGTGTCGGTTTTGCTTCTCTTGGCTTTTCTCTTGTATTCGAGGAAAGGGCTATCTCTTACAACTGCACGTGACTACACGCTTCAGGTTCTTCCTCACTTGACTCAACCACGAAGGATTCTGGTGCTTTAGGAATTGGTAGCCCCTCTCCATGAGGAACTGGACGTATTGCCGATGGAATATTTGGATAGTGCACAGATAACTTTTTCTTCTTATTTAGCCCTTTTACAATTGGAGGCACCATACAAAAGTAACAATTAATAACATGATCTGTTGGCTCTCTCCAAATCATTGGCACAGCGAAAGGCATAGATGCCTTTTTTCCATTCAACCATTGCTCCAGTGCCGTCCCACAAGAATTGCAGCATATATGTGGTGCCCAGCTCTTGTCCTGGTCTCCTATCTTGCAGCCAAAATACAAGTTGTAGGCTTTCTTAATCATTCCTGTTATCCTCCTTTTTTGTGAGATAAAAGTTATTTCACCGCAGATGTAGCAGAAATTATCTGCTTTATTCACACAAGTTCGAGGCATTACTGAGTAGCCTATATAAGCATAAAACGAAATGTAAAGACGCTGTCGAACTACAATCAGCTACAGATACTGCAGCTTTTATGCAGTGAAGTGATGCAATTAAAGGCTAATATTGCATCATCTCAGTATACATGCAATTTTCTATTGGTCACCAGTATCAATTGCGCAATATGCAGCTGAAGTTGCATCATAATTTTGAATGGCTTACGTCATTAGATGGGTGAATATATCATGGAAACTAGAGCCAATCAACATTTTTTAGGGTCATTTTCGTTTTCAGCACCCCAAAATTATGTAAGATTAGCTAATTTTATGCCCAAAACTTTTTACCTGTTGAACAGTGTAATCAGTCGATCATCACCCAGTCATCATCAATCATAATCATTATAAATCATTATCAATCAATCATCACCCATCGTAATCTTTATATATCATAACCAATCGCTTCTCAACATCCAATCTTTATAAATCATAATCAGTTGATCATCACCCAGTCATCATTAATCATAACATCATGATTATTATAAATCATAATTAATCATCGCCCATCATAATCATATAAGTCAAAAACCATTCACTTATCATCACCCAATTGTCTTTAATCATCATTATCATCATAATCATAATATATCATTATCACTTATCATAACCCGATCTTTATAAATCATAATCAGTCAATCAATCATCATCATCCATCATAATCACTATATATTATAATCAATCACTCATCATAACCAGTTCTTTAATAATCATAATCAGTCAATCATCACGCAACCATCATCAATCATACTCATCATCATAATCATTATAAATCACAATCATTATAAATCATCACCCATCATAATCATTATATGTCATAACCAATCATTCATCATCATCCAATCATCATAAATCATAATCAATCATCATCATTATATAGCATAATCAATCACTCATCATAACCCGATCTTTATAAATAATAATCAGTCGATCATCACCCAGTCATCATCAATCATTATTATCATCATAATCATTATAAATCATAATCAATCAATCATCACCCATTATAATCATTATAAATCATAATCATTTATCATCATCCAATCATCATAAATCATAATCAATCATCGTCATCCATCATAATCACTCATCATAACCCGATCTTTATAAATCACAATCAGTCAATCATAACCCAGTCATCATCAATCATAACATTATAATTATTATAAATCATAACCAATCATCACACATCATAATCATATAAGTCATAACCAATCACTCATCATCACCCAATCATCATCAATCATAATCATTATAAATCATCACCCATCATAATCATTATAAGTCATAACCAATCATTCATCATCATCCAATCATCATAAATCATAATCAGTCATCATTATGTATCATAATCAATCACTCATGATAACCCGAACTTTATAAATAATATTCAGCCGATCATCACCCAATCATCATCAATCATAATCATTATAAATCATAATCATTAAAAATCATCACCCATCATAATCATTATAAGTCATAACCAATCATTCTT